>NW_017386006.1:662131-738742 GCF_000237925.1 Schistosoma mansoni | reverse complement strand
CAGTGCTTCCAGGTTTTCCATGGTGGTCTAGCTTCAAATGACTCATGATCTCAACTATATGAAATTACTAAAATCTTCACAATACCCCCTTTCTCATATTTTTTCTTATTAGCAATCAGATAAATTAGAATGATATGAATAAGCTCTTAATGATAACTTTTGAAATTAAAAACTGACGTCTATCATGATATATGTATTGAATGAAGTATATGATGTAACCTTTTTGAATAGGCAATACCATATATCATAATGAATATCATGCGCTTTGATTTATCTAAAATAAAAACATGTATCTATTTCATACAACTCAGAATTTTATAAGTTTCCTGTATCAATGGTAGAGTCAATAAACATTTCAGATTCAGTAAATATAATGATAGAAATAATCCACAGTTACAATTAGTCACTATATACGACTATTTGTTGTTTAATGAGCGTTAGTTACCACCATAGGTTGTGACTCTTTACTTCCACATTTATTTATTTGTCTAAATGAGACCATTGAAACTCATATTATCATGTGAACCCTCTCGGGTTTAAGATTTTTAATGTTTACTGAGAACTAAATTGAAGTTTCATTATGTTTTATGATTCTCAATGTGGCTATAGTTGAATACAAACTGAAGTAAGATCGGAAGAGCGTTCAAGAGAAACTGTTAAATGGCAAAATATTTGATAAGCTATTGATTCATATTTTCTATTTTGTAGAAGAACATAACGATTATGAATGAATTGTGTATATAAATTTGATGTACGGTACATGACACTTTCTTAGAAATTTAACCAAAGGTAAAATCATTCAGTCTATCAATCTTAAATGAATAAACGTAAGCTATTTTCTTCTACCTAATATCATGAATTCAGTCCAAATTTAAAATAGAAACATCTTTAAACAGAGACTATTAGAGTTGAATCATGTCATATATGAGACAGTTATCCACCACAAATAATGATAGACACTTGAGTAATATCATAAATTGATTAAAGGTAAACTAATGTACTATTTGATGCTAGGTCAACGGTCCAATGGTTAAACGTTCAACTAACCCTCAATAATGAGGTCATGAATATGGACCACTGAGAAGTCGTATATTATGACGAAACAGTTGTTAATTGCTTCCTACTTTTCAATAATAATCATGATCTAATTTCTTTATAAACCTAACTAAAACAAACAAAAATTATATAAAGAAAGTATTTTCATACAATATGACTTACTTTTTCCTTTCTTAGAGCCTGTTGTTGCTCCATACATTATGATTCTTAAAAGTGTATATATGTATATGTATATATTCAATGTTCAATTTAGGTATGTTCTTCAATCACAGTTATATTATTCACAGCATAGTTACAAATTCCAATGTTTTAATAAATATAAGAATATAAGTGATTTTCATTGGAAACATTACTCTTTCTATTAAAATGTATTGAGTATGTACTAGTTGTTACTTTTTAAGAGTGAAGTACTCTTATAGTATACTAAGTTTTATCATTATCATGGAAGTAGCTTAGAAGATAATCATAATTCCAAAGTTAGTTCATATATACAAATAATTACAAATATATATACATGGACTTCAATACAATAACTCAATGTATATTCTGTAGGCTTAATGGGTTATAATCCAGTTAATACTACTGATAATTACTGAAATTGAAAGATGGACAATGAAACTAAATAAATTTTATGATAAGTTTTTTTTTTAAAGTTTATTTAGACAAATAACAATTAGGGAAATTCATTTATTTTTATACATAGAGATATACAGACATATGTTTACATGCTTAGATTACCGCTTCTCTAATTTCATATATGTCTGTTTGTCGATCAAAAGGAGAAAAAAAAATAATGTTGATAAGATTATGAAGAAAGTTGCCATGGGATTTTATGAAAATGTTTGTTATGTATTTTATTTATTCTTTAAGAGAGGTGAACACATATCTTTTCATTTCAGATCTTTAATAGACTTACTTACATATTCTTGTTACCCCTCATGAAGGTGCATAAGCCATCCACCATCATTCTTCATTTAACTCCGTCCTGGACAATCCTTACCAGTTGTTTTCAGTTGCTATTCATTTTTTATATGTCTGATTCCAATTCCCAACTCAGTGTGTTATTCGATCCTTCACTTTTCCGTATCACTTCAGCATTCCAGATTAGAGCTTATCTCGTGATCCAGTTAGATGATTTCTTCATTGTATGTTCTATCCAATTCCATAGTCTTTTCTTAATTTCCTCTTCATTTGGAAGTTAATTTGTTCTCTCTCAGGGTTGGCTGTTACTGATGAGATCCGGTTAACACACATTCAGTATCTTACGAAGACATTTGTTGAGAAATACTTCTACTTTTTTGATGATGAATGTAGCAGCTCTCGAATTTCCTTACAGCTCCCTACAGTAGAGCTGTCTTGAAGTTCGTATTAAAGATTGTGACTGTGATATTGGTCGACAGTTGTTTTAAGTTCCATATGTTCTTCATGTATAGGAATTCTATCTTAGATGTTTAATTTAATTAATATAAAATTATAGTACGTAGTAATTTCTAATCTGAATTATCAATAGCACGAAAATATACATTTTAAAATTACTCCTCTGTCATACACATTGAACATGTAGCTGCTAGTGAGAAACAATCGCTGGTTTAAAGTAATGAGTTGTGGATATACGTTTCAGTAGAAATCTGGATTTGGAAACATTTTGGAAAAAACTCATGTTCTTCATTCTGTTAGCAACCACTCTCCGAAATCCTGGTATCAAACATTCAATGTAAACTAAACCTGAAGCATTAGTTTAAAAAAGCATATAAGTCAATAATCCTAAGTATTTGTAAATCATGTACTTAGAACGACTATAATAAAAATGTGAGAACTAACAGAACAAGTAAAATCCTTAGAGACATTGGTGTTACGTGATTCTCTCTTTTCATAAGACAAATATATTAACGCATATCTTTGAATTAATATGCATAATAATGCCAAGATCTTCAGTAGCTTCTGCCAAAAATTTATAGAATTTTTAACAATTTTAACAACGTTAAACGAAATTAGACATCTAGAAGCTTTGAACTCAAGTGTACTTTATCTGAAAAAACTGCTGTTAGAATAGGAACAGCATCTAATACTAGATTATTTATTTATATATTATGATGAAATATTAACACTCCTGGGCCTCTCAGTAAACATGCTATAGACAAATAAGTGGATGAAATTGTGTAAAGCTAAAATCACTCAACTTCGTGGATTGGTTGAAGTTAAACATTAACACCGTTGGATACCGGCCGGCTCAATGGTCTATCGGTTAAGTGCTCGCGCGCGAGACTGGTAGGTCCTGGGTTCGAATCTCGCGAGGTATCGTGCATGCACACTGCTGAGGAGTCCACAATAAGACGAAACGGCCGTTCAGTGCTTCCAGGTTTTCCATGGTGGTCTAGCTTCAATGAACTCATGATTTCAAATTTATATTTAAAATCACTTTGTTAAAACAAAATCCTGTTTAAATTATTGACAGGTTGATTTTATGTAATTTTGTTAATAAATCAAAATTTCGTTTTTATAACCCTATGACATCCTCTCCATACGACCGTTGCTATCCTATGATTGATTGTTAACGCTTTTATTTTGCCAATTTTGCTAAATAATGAAAGATTATGTTTTGTCACAGCATTTATAGAGTTGTTTCGTTTCAAATTAAACTTCTGTTCGGAATACAAAGGTACTATGATCGTCCCGAGTTCTCTGTCTCTTATTAATGTATAGATTGTATACTTTGAAATATTATTGCTTGTAATTTATTGTTTTATAGAATTCATATTTCGTTTTAATTTGTACCAAGCGAATCTTAATTGTTTTTAATTAGAAAACTACAGTATCTTTAATCAAATCTAAATCTTAACTCCCAGATATAATACCTAATTGTGCATTGATTATTAGAACATCCAGAATCTAAGTTATTTTATAAGCAAAGATGGATATTGGCTAGCAGTGGGACCTAGGATGCGCGTTTCATCCTATTTGGAACTTTTCAGCTGGATGTACCTGCATCTCAGAGTTGATGTCCACTCCAGGTACATCCAGCTGACGAGTCCCAAATAGGATGAAACGTGCTACTATCCATCTTTCCTTATAAACCTTGTGACTTCAGACAATATTGAGGCAGTTCTCACAGGCCGCACATTTGGCCAATAAGAGACTGATCAATTTCAGTCTTACACAACAATGAGAAGATATAAGTAAACAATACCAAGTGCATCTAATTTATTTTATTTCACATATATTTAAACACAGAATAATCTCAAGTTTATTAATCCTTAATGGCAGTAAAGAAATATAACCCTAATTAAGAACCATACATACACATATATACATATATGTTCATATAAATAAGGAACTGTAAAAACACACCTCGATAGATTATTATTTCCCTCGAATAACTCCAATTATACTTAGGTTTAAACAAATAATCCATTAATTTTCATAATCTATAATATCAATCAATGTGTCCCAGAAAATTTTGTTAGGAAAAATACATGATTTAATAACCAACAGATATGAATAAGATTATTGAATTGACAACTAAATAGATTTCCTTGAGATATACTTTTGATTTACTATGTATATGGGGAAATGTTAAACTTATTAATGGCTAACTCTAATTACATTTTAATTATATTTGACTGAACAAGATAATAGTCATGTTCCAACTGACAAGCTTGCTGATTCTGTATTCGGTTTCTGGTGGTATTTTGTCAGCAAAATGACAAAGAGTTGAAGTAACTGTTATTTGAAACTATCCCTTTTTTAGTTTTTAATTATTGGGTAGTTAAACTCAGTTCGTATTATGAACTAAATTCAAAGTTTGAAATTAACGAATGCCTATAATTACCTGTATGTTTGTCAGTTGACTGGTATTCAAAGTTTTAGATTATTTCATATTTCATTAGTTTTGCATAATCTGACAACAAAAGATTATCAGTATAGGGTTGTGCAAATTGTTGAGTTTAGATTGATATCATGAATCGATCAATGTTAGACCATCATTGAAAACCTGAAAGCATTGGACGGCTGTTTCGTCCTAGTATTGGACTTCCAGTGCTTCCAGGTTATCAATGGTAGTCTAAGATTGATCCATTCATGATATCAATCTAAAAAGTGAAAACTTTGTACTTCTTGTTTACCGATTGATTGTTTAACGACTTTACTTTTCAGTTAGGGTGTAAAGTAATGTTTCCGATGATTATGGTTAAATCATTCCGAAAAAAACGGTCCATGTGAACCATTGATTTAGAATCAGCGTTTCCCAGCTCCCCTAGGTGGATCTCCCATGTTCATTAACCCGGTTAGAGCGCGGGACATTCGCACTTCGTCCTCTCAATTTCGTAATTAGCAGATATACCAAGAGAAGGTAGTGATTAAGGCTTCTGTGTCAGTGGTTGTATGCATGTGGCCAAGTGAGAGCATTTTGAGTGGGGGAGTTGCCTCTCTTCACCCTCAGCCATAGCAGGGCGTTTGGGGGCATCAGTATAATTCGCAAGAATTAATTTTCAGATGAATAGCTGTGTTCATACCAAGAACTATTTGTTTACATGAAATCAATATTATAATAAGTAATATACTGTACTATAGGTACGTCCAACTAAAAACGCGCGCCCTGGATTCCACTACTAGTCATCAACCATCTTTACTTAAAAATACGATTTAATATTAGAATTTTTAATTTATATAGAAAGAATATATAGTTCTTTTTCATGTACACTTAGATTTGTATTAATATGCTTGAACGTGTAAGAAAAACTGTAAAACAGCTTCTTTAGAATTAGTAATTTATCATTAGTGTTTCTTATAATATATCGTTTAATGTAGTCTTGAATAACCCTTTGAGACTTACTTTATGCAACTTTAATGAAATTCTATTTCATATACATGATTTTTCTGTATTCTTAGTTGATTAAATATCTTAGAAAGTATATCTGTCTATGATGTTCTACTTGAATGAAGCTGAAACAAAATCGGATGAAAGTTATGTTTCTGTCATTTCTTTTTTTCTTCCATTAAATATCTAGTAGACGAATTAGAATAGTTGAAGTGAAGAATAAGAATTTTAACACTTGGTTGGATACGCACACACACACACACACATTAATATTCATAAAAGACGCAAAGAAGTTATAAATATTTAGGTACCATTATTCAAAAGAGTATTTACAACTCTGTCAAGTCAAATGTATTATAATACTAAACATATAACTAGTATGAATAAAACATAATAAAAATGACTTATATACCAAATCATTTTTTTACTGTTTTCAGTATAATGGTTATATGAAGATAATAGCAAACATTTCGTGATGAAATGTTATAATACACGATAGACTATCCAATACATTAGACTGCAAATTCATGACATTTCATACATTTTTATAGTAATAACTGGTTAGTTTTAAAAATGATTAAATGATCTCTACTTAGCACATATCTATTACTTACTTAGTTACTTACGCTTGTTAACCCTCATGTAGGAGTATAGGCCACCCATCGCCATTCTCCATCCAACTCTGACTTGAATAATCCTTTCTAGTTTCCAGTTTCTATTCATCCTTTTCACGTCTGCTTCCAATTGCCAACTCAGTGTGTTCCTTCATCTTCTTATTTTTCCGTTGCCTTTCAGGATTCCAAGTTATCACTTGTCTCGTGAAGCAGTTTGATTATTTCCTTAATTTATGACTTATCCACTTCTTCTCCGGTCAACGCACATTTAGAAACTGACGTAGACAACTGTACATAAATACTTGTACATTTTCGATGATGGTTGTAGTAGTTTTCCACGTTTCAGCTCCGTACAGTAGGACTGTCTTGACATTCATATTGAAGATTCTCACTTTGAAGTTAGTTGACAGTTGTTTGGAGTTCCAAATGTTCTTCAGTTGTAGAAATGCTGTCCTTGTTTTGCCAATCCTCGCCTTTACATCTGCATCCGATCCTCCTTGCTCATCGATGAGGCTTCCAAGGTACGTGAATGTTTCCACTTCTTCAAGAGTTTTGCCATTAAGTGTGACTGAGTTGGTGTTCTCTGTGTTGTATTTGAGAATCTTGCTTTTCCTTTGTGCATGTTGAGGCCTATTGATGCAGAGGCTGCTGCTACATTTGTTGTCTTCGTCTGTATTTGTTTGTGTGTATGAGATAGGAGGGCTATGTCATCTACGAAGTCCAAATCATCTAATTGATTCTGAGATATCCATTGCATTCTGTGCTTCCCCTCAGATGTTGGGGTCTTCATAAACAAGTCAACCATCGGAATAATGTGAAAAGATGAGAGTGAGCGGTCTTGTCTGATTCCAGTTCACACTTGGAATCCATCAATCAGATGTCTTTCAAGCACCATTTTGCACTGTAGTCCGTCGTATGAGTTCCGGATAATGTTGACGATATTCTCAGGAACTCCATAGTGTCGAAGAAGTTTCCATAATGTTCTCCTATCCACGCTGTCAAACGCCTCCTCATAGCCAATGAAGTTGATGTATAGTGACGAGTTCCACTCAATTGATTGTTCAACGATGGTCCGTAGTGTCGCAATTCGATCTGTGCACGTCCGATCCTTACGGAATCCAGCCTGTTGATTTCGAAGTTGGGCGTCTACTGCATCTTTCATCCCGCTCAGCAACACTCTACTGACAACTTTCCCTAGTACTGATAGTAATGTAATACCTCTGTAGTTCTCATATTTGCTTAGATCACCTTTCTTCGGTATCTTGATGAGGTATCTCTATTAGAACCACTATTTCTAATTAAGTAGACTACTTATAAATACGATGTAATTACTTCAGAAAAATGATGTTAAACAATTGTATGATAGGCCACAGTAAATTTAAAAATAGATGATATTCCGTAAAACATAATGATCATATATATATATATATATATATATATATAATCAAAATTAATGTGGAAATACATATAATAAATGCTTGGAAGTTTCCAGGTATCTAAGCGGTAATGCTTTTGATCAAATAAATCTGATATAAAATAAATTATCTTTTCTATCATCTTGGTATTTGCAAAGCGCAAGAACAAAGATTTTAATAGAATATCTAGAATTCATTTTATTTCATCTGGATCTCATCAGCTGCTTACAACCTATGATATATAACACATAATTACGAAATGCGTTTAGATTACTTATATGTAAGAGTTTAGTTGGAAGTTATGTTGAAGACATATTAGTATAGTATAGCATGGGTGTAAATAAACTTAATAGACTAAATGGGAAGCAAAATCCGACCCAAACGTCCTCGTCGTGCCTCCTGGATCATGGCAACCATCCCATGTACTAACGTGAACAGTAATGTGGGTGGTGGAGATTGACTTAATCAACCACTCTGCCAATACCCACAAACGATTACGAATTCTAAAAAGAGTCATTGCATAACTACTGAGGGTTCAAAAGAGTGGTAAAAATCATTCTGACCACAAAAATTGGATGTGAGTGTTATGTAATGGTTCTGCGTAAGCATTGCAGAAACAGCTATCCCGCTCCGGTAGTTGTGCCGTACTTCGATGTAGCACTCTTCTCCAGAAGGGCCTACTAGTCTTCACCATTCTTATGGCTGGAAGGGACAATAAACTGAATATTGTAAACATAAACATTATGTGAAAGAAAATTCTACAACATTGTTTGTGACAACAGTTCAAATGACCAGTAACAAGTGATTATATAATAAGTAAACGCTAATAGGAATAAAATGAGTAAGGCTCAGTTAATAAAATAAGATTAACAATCTGTAAGACAGTTGAAATAAAAAAAGACAATTATGTAATAAATGCAAGAGTTAAAAAAACGTTTTAAAATGCAGTGAAGTAATATTTGTCACCAAGGCAAGAAAAGATTAATGACCGTCTCCTTTTGAACACCAAATTCAGGTTTCTGACGCCTGATAGCAACGGTTTCAGCAAATTTTGTAAATTATGAATCAAAAGTATCGATATTACAAGCAATGGTACTAAATTGCAAAGAATGAGTGAATGTATTCATAATTCACCCATTCGATGTCTACAAAAGTAAAAAACATAGGCTTAGTTACTATCATCTTTTTTTTCAATCAATAAAGGAATTGATTATTGTTGCTTATAAACCTTAATAATCTTGATTGAACCCAGTGTAACAAGGGAATTAATGTAATGAAAGTATATTATTCGTCTATTCACATTATGGATAATGTCTAATGGTGAAACTCTATTGGGAAATGTTATTATCTCAATGTTAATTTTCAAAATACAACTCAAATCTGTTATCCACAGCTTCAACTTGTTATTCAATAGACCAATGAGTAACCAATAGCCATACAAAAGTCTAAAACACATATGATATTCATTATTATTTCTAGGGGGGTTTTAATCAAAGTCGATATTCTAGATTACAACTGATCAGTTTCTGTTGGTATATGAGCTTCATTCAACATCCCGATCACTAACATTTTCTTTTATTACAAAATATATGTAAAATGTTTTCTTTTGTAACGATTAGATTTTGTTCATCGTTTTCAACTAAATTAATTTCAGACATATTTAGGCTACTGAATGGATTTTAATAAACTAAACATTCAACTAGTGAAACATTTCGATACATGTGAAATATTCTCCTCCTCCTCCTACTTCTTCTTCTTCTTCTATCACCCAACTAGACTATTTTCATATATTCATGCGCTTCCTAAACATAATTATGATATGCCTGGTTAGTTTATCACACTACTTCATTGTAAAACATTTTGTACAAAATCACTAAATTACAAATCAGATTTGTAAAACACAATGAGTATCAGTTCCCTCAAGATTACAGGTACACCTTGCTGATAATTGCCAAGTAGCATGAAACCCGGGTCCAGGGTTTCCTGTTGACCACCTCCAACCACCATCTTATCTCAACATAGTGCATGCGGTGTCGAGCCACCTAGACTAGTGGCCACATTGTAACTTGATCGATAGCATTCGATCGGCACTAAGAAGGACTTGACACGCATGACATTGATCACCACCCAGTGATCAATCAATTGTGATTACAATGGGTATTTGTTACTTTACCTGTTTAGATCTATTTCTTTTTAGCTCAATATTCGTTTTTATCAAATCAATCAGTTAGATTAGATTATTATTACAGGAAATGTTAAAATTCAACTGAATAATTGAACTAATACAGGTATAATAGTAAAACTAACTTCTTTTATTACGATTATCTTATGATTATAGGATGAGATAATTTGAAAAAAGTAACCTTCCGTTTAACATAAATCAGTTTTTTTATCATTCATTGTAATACCTACTTACTTACTTACTTACTCCTGTTAACCTTCGTGGAGGAGCAGTGTAATGAATCTCGCGAGGCGGAATCGTGGATGTGCACTGCTGAGGAGTCCCACAATAGAACGAAACGGCCGTCCAGTGCTTCTAGGCTTTCCATGGTGTTCTAGCTTCAATTAACTCATGATTTCAACTATATAAAATAATTAATTGTTATTGATTACGAGCGGAAATTCTTTTGTTTGAAAAAAATTCCTTTAAACTGTTGTAAAATTCTTTACCTTCGGAAGTGAGCATTTTCTTCAGTATAATTTACTTGAACATTAATAATTCAAAATTGTAAACACTTAAATAAACTAGAACAATAAGTGAGGTTAATAATAATGTGAATTTAGTTTCCTTTGTATTGTAGCCGCAGTTGTTTTGTAATTGTTTCTGTTTTAAAGTATAGCTGAAGTATAGTATAACTGAATAGTAGTATAATGAACGAGATTACAGGCGGAGATAACCAATGTATTTTCAAGTGCAAAAATTACAGAATCTTTTTTGTAAAATATGAGAACTATAAACTGAATACTTCATTTGCGAAATTCCATCATTTGTCCTCCATATTCTATATGGTTCTTCCAAGTCACAATTACTTTCTATTTCCGTTTCTGTTTTCTTAAAGTCGACCTTCATAGCCTTCCGCTGTTATACATTGCTTTTCTGATTGGTGTTATATATTACTTATGACGACAGAGATAAGTAGCACATATCACACTACTATTACTACTATTAGTACTACCAATACTTGAATCACTAATACGCGTAAATCAATATTTTGTATAAATTGGGAAGATAGAAATTTAAAGCAAATATCATCATCGAAGAATAATAAGATGGATTGAGTAATCTACAACCAATACAAGATGAATTAAACTTGACCCCATTGTACAAGCCAGTAGCTAAGTGAACAGTTTGATGGTGTTTGAAGCGAACGGTACTGATTTCGAGTCCTGGAGTCAGCATCAACTCTGGGGTGCAGATACATCGATCCGCCGAGTTCCACATAAGACAAAGCGCACGTCCTGGATTCCACTGCTAGCCACCATCCATCTCTGAGTACAATATTTGGGTAGTAATTCTTGGGGATTTGAATTTCCTTCCAATGATGTTCTGGTTTCGTTTAAATCTACAACGAATACCAACTGTATGAAATTTTACTTATCTTTGACGAGATTTTTTCTTCTTACAACCTAACACTACATAGAAAATCATTAAAACGCGTCTCGAAAAATATGTACTGTTTGCAGCAGTCGTCAAAAATCATTCAAGCTAGTGCATTTTGCAGGGACTTCTTTATTAAATCATTAACTCTGATAATGAAAGGGTTTTACTTTCAGAAACGCCCAAAAAGAAATATAGACTTTTAATTGCATATTCAGTCACTAATATCTTAAGGCAAATTAATCTATAATATGACTATTTCAGTTCATAGTAATGTTTCTCAACTATATAGATTGACCCAGGAATAAGTGACCTACTAAACTTGTGGCGCTTAAACATAGGGTTTTAAATAAATTTTCTTATTACCTTATTAAAAACACATATTTCCACATACGACATTATTGTTTGAAGCAAATGACTTGAAAAGTAAACTACATAGTATTTTTCAAACACTAACTCAGCATGATGGGAGTAGCTCAGAACAAGTATTCATTCCATAAGCGTATTGTATGACAACTGTGGATTGGTTGGAGTTAGACGTAAACACCATTGGATGCCGGCTCAGTGGTCTATCGGTTAAGTGCTTTGGCGCGAGAACGGTAGGTCCTGGGTTCGAATTCCGTGGGGCGAGGTCGTGAATGCGCAATGCTGATGAGTCCTATAATAGGACGGAACGGTTGTTCAGTGTTTCCAGGTTCTCCCTGATGTTCTAGCTTCAATTGACTCACATTTTCAACTATGAAAATTGTAAACTTCATTGTTTTCTACTAAAAGCAGAAACAATTCACTAGAACGTTTCACTGAGAAAGTGTAATTTTATTATTCTGGGAACTAAAGTAATTTCACAAGTTTGTTCACTATTCTAAAGGTTTTTCTTATAAATATAATTGTAATATAATACTTATGATTTAAGACAATATCAAGTCTATCCGCATAGGATGTGCATATGTCAATAAGAGACTGATCAATTCCAGTCCTAAACATCAATGAAAAGATTAAATCGACCAATACAAAAATGAAACCATTCTGATACCGCTTTCAACGTTGTACTAAAGTCAATAAAAACTGAGTGAACTAGATCTTAAACTATAAATGAGAATGTATAGTTCTGAAGATATTGAACTATTTACAATGAATTAATATTCCAATGAGATAACCAAGTTTAAAGCGAATCCGTCTTTAAAAATTATACAATTGAAATGTAGGAATTCCTGTAGAATAAGAATGTTAATTTTGAAAAGTTTACAAGATTCGACCTGTAATAAGAAGGACCTGACATACATGGCATTGATCATTACCCAGTGATCAATCAATTGTAAATACATCTCAGTCCTACAGGTGGTCAGTCTCAGCTTGGATAGCTCATTGGTAACATCTCTAAATATGATGCTGGGTGACAAGGAGTCGAATCCGTTGTAGTATCGGTTGATATGTTAAGCCCATATACCTTATTATAGCTTCAGGACAAGCCAAACTACCTATCCATCATAAGTCACGTTTTGACCTTGTTCATTATTTAATTGTCAACCCTAACTGATTTTATATGAACATATGTGTGTGTACACTTCTTATCCGATTCATCACATGTCTGTAACCTATTTTTATCTGACTATAAATACTGATTAACGCTTGATTGAAGCAAGTTGGCTTACCTGCCATCTAGAATATGCATCATTTTCGCTTCACTCTCTTCTATTTACTTCATCACTCTGATTTCCTGTCCAGATCAACGAGTGTACAAAATATAGGTATTCGAAATCCATACTCGTATTTGACTTATTTAATTCTGTTATTCACCAACGCGGATTAAGTCATTTAATACATACGAGGATAAACAGGATGTATATTTTAACAACAATCATTCCTACAATCTAAATGAAGTCAGGTCTAGACCCCACAAAACCATCAGGGAGAATCAGTTCCTTTAAGATTACAGGTACACTCTGCCAACGAGTGCCAAGTAGCACGAAACCAAGGTCAAGGGTTTCATGTTGACTACCTCCAATCACCATCTCAGTCTAGTAATCTAATGCTAACTTGAGCCAGTGTACATGTTAACTGAAACTGTAAAATTAGAATAAATACAGATAACACAGAGTGAGAGAAATAATGATGTAATTGTGAATCAGATCAAATGTTTAGTCGAAGAGTAAATGGTGTCCGAAATAATACGAATTCAGTAACAACTAATAAGATGAGGTAACTGCTGATTAAATTATTGACGTTTCTTTTTTATGATTGATAATAATGGTATTAATAATAATGATAATACAAAGATATTCAATTAATAATCAAAATAATATTTGGAAATTGATTATGGAGATACAGTGTCTATTTTTTTTAATAATTTCTTTACACTACTTGGACTTAACCACTTAACAATCTAAAGTTTACGCAAATCAATGAAAGTGGTCTATCGGTTAAGTGATCTGGAGTGAGACTGGTAGGTCCTGGGTTCGAGTCCCGTGTGAGCGGTCGCAAAAGTGCTCCGCTGAAAAGTCCAGTGCTAGGACGAAACGGCCATCCCGTTCTTCCAGGTTTTTAATCGTGGTCTAGCTTTATTTGACTTATGAATTCAACTATTAATATGCTACAATCTCTACACATCCACATACTGATAATTTTCATGATAAATCAACATTCTATTTTAATATGAAGTATAATGAAAAGTTGCAAAAGTTGATTTGATGAATAATAAACCCAGTGAACTTATAAGTTAAAAAAATACTTTCACACACATTATACTACTGAAAAACTTAATATTCAATATGTCTGTTCAGAAAAAAATAGCTATTTAAATGGTGTAGTATGAAATAATGGTTTGAATATATTTTTCTGGTTAGCGTTTTTTTGACTAGTTGGTTTTCTACCCCATGCCTAACCCTCCTCCTTTACCCAGGCTTGGGACCGGCAGTAACCCCCGGAGGAGCTACAGGCGGAGTCCTATCCATTTCCAGCGATTCTTCCTGATTTCAAACCAAATATCAGTGGAGGAAGAAATCAAGATGAAGCTCTGCAAGTGGATAGGACACACGTTGAGGAAATCACCCAACTGCATCACAAGACAAGCCCTCACATGGAATCCTGAAGGTCAAAGAAGAAGAGGAAGCCCAAAAAACACATTACGTCGAGAAATGGAGACAGACATGAGAAGAATAAACAAAACTGGATAGACCTAGAAAGGAAGGCCTATGACAGAGTGAGTGAGTCGGAGAATACTGGTCGGCGGCCTATGCTCCATTGAGAGTAACAGGCGTAAGTAAGTAAGTAAGTATGAAATAATATGTAATACATTTTATTCAGTGTTGTTATTACTATCCTAATATATATCATTACGATTAAATATTAATTTTAATTACATTTTCCACCCACTTAATCAATAATTTAGATAATTTTCTTTTTGAGAAGAAAGCACATAGATATTGTTGTTGTTTGTTTTTCACAGCCCATAAAATCTCTTTGTTTTGTTTTTTGTATTTTTTGTTTCCCTTAATGTCCTCATTTTGACCTCATTAATGTATATAGTTAAACCATAAACTTTCGATTCAACTTTTGAAAGATTTCTATATTTGTCAAGAAAATTAACCTTTAAAAATATAAGATAAATTACATTTATTATGCGGGAGATAAAAAAATTAATTTTTTTGTTACCGATTGGTTAGTTACCATGATGTTCATTTCATAGAAATGAATAAAATAATAATCCTAATTTTATGATGTTGATTACATTTAGGTTGGAGATAATAAACATAAAGTAGATTGAAATGAATGTTTTATTCATTTATTTTGATGTTCATTATTTATTTATTTATTTATATGTACACATAATTATTAGTACAAGAAGACACCAAATAGATAAGTGCCGCACAAATCTTATTTGATTTGTGTGAGGGCTGTGATACTGCCCAGGTGTTCAAACTCAAGCAGGTGGTTTTCTGACGCGGGCACACCCGGAGCGTTTGACCTAAAGGCCTAATCCACTAGGCAGTGGAGCATCGTAAGGAGATGCAGTCCCATGTTAGCCGTTGACAAACGATTGATTCATACGCCATTTGTCCCCACAGGATCCTGGAGCCCATGTGCACCATTGGTTTGGAATCAGGGTTTTCCAACTCCCCTAGGTGAACTTTCCGTATCCACCAACCCGGTTAAAGCGCAGGACATTCGCTTTCTGTCCTCTAAATTTCGTAAACAACATATCCGCCACGAGAAGGCAGTGAGTAGGACTTCCCTTACAGAGGCTATATACTCGTGGCCATGTGAGAGCATTTCGAGAGGGAAAGCGGACTCTCCCCATTCTCGGCCGTACCAGGGCATTCGGAGAGTGTTTCTCCACTCTTCACAAGTATTATTCTTACATTGAACCGATTCAGAGATTTTGATACTCAATATTAAAACAATCCAATCACTTTGAAACATATAAAGATTCAACGTGATCAACGGTACTGAAATATGATTGAAGTAATAGTTTTAAAATCAATCTGTTTTGTTCTATTAGGAAACTCTGTAGCAGTGTGCACCTACGACCCCCCCCCCTCCAGGTGAAGCGTTTACGCACGAAACTGAAGGTTTTTGGTTCGATTTCATGAACAGTTCAGATTATGCGACTAGTTTAAAATAACGAAACTTATTAGCTCGTTTATAGTTGTACAGAAATCAACGAAATGTAGCATGAACTCGTTGTCCTCCGCAACCAATATCCTTCTTGCTTTTTGTAAGTTAGAAGACTTGTCAAATAGAAATTATCTAATAAATTGTATTTTTATTTACTTGACATTCACCCGAAAAAAACATTAACTACTATTTCAAGATGAAAAAACATAATCGTTTCTCTTTTTATTTAAATCATATATTTTTTATTAAGGTCATGAATCGATTGCTGTTAAATCACCATTGAAAACGTGGAAGAACTGAACGGCTGTTTCGTCCTAGTATGGGACTCCTCACCGTTGGATGCTGGCTCAGTAGTCTAGAGGTTAAACGTTAGTGCGCGAAACTGAATGTCGTAGGTTCAAATTCCACGATTGGGACCGTGATATGCACTTCTGAGGAGTCCCATACTAGAACGAAACGGCAATCCAGTGCTTTCAGGTTTTCAATAATGATCCAACATCTGTCATTTCATGATCTCAATCGAAAACGTAACAATCTCCACAACCCCCTACCGAGAAATCATATATTTCTCTACTAACTTTGTTGAAGCCTGAAATATACTCGTTAATTTTTTTGGTTATTCTAAATGTAATCAAAATGAAAAATACATTTGATATATATTCACTGACTTGATTGTTTTATGGTGGATGTTTGTTGAAATTTTACAACAAAATCAGTTGAACACTTAAGTGTTCGTCTAACAGTTTTTACAAATTCAATATGTGTTTTATAGTATATTAAATTTCATATATGATATGCTTCATGCTAATTACGATTTCTCCTTACTTAGTAAACGGAACAAAGGTCAATGACACAGTGACACGACAGGCTATTCTAATCCGTTGTCCCAAGCCCCGCTGACTAGAGTGAGAACTCCAAGACAAAGTAGTGGAAAATATATTCCGTAAGCAGCCTGAAGCACAAGCAATTACAATAGGAACAAATCAAACGTATATATACAGCATAAAATTGTCCTTGGGAAGCATTACAAAATAGCACACTAAAAGGATACAACGGACCAATAGCGCTTAAGATATTACCAAGTGGGAAATACGACTTGAAGATGAAAGGAGCGCTTTTGGCACGAAAACAAATAAATTCAAATTTTCAAAATAAAATTACAAAAATAAGTCATTTACCAAGTGAGTTCTTGGGATTTAACATCCCCAACAATATATTAACTAATATAACTTTTCACAATTAACAAAACAAGATAGTTTGGTGAAACTTATAAACACAGTGTTTTGTAATAATATGTCACAAAAGTCAGTAATAAGGATAAAATGTTCTATCTATAATCAAATCTATTCAAAATAGTTAACGCAAATTTTATGGTGATATAAACAGTCTACCTAGAAGGACAGTGTTTGTTAGTGTGAAAGTAAACTTGAAAAATACTAAGGTGCCCGAAACAAGGTATGGATGATATCAACCTATGAATTTATTACTTAGGAGTTTGACCCATATTTATAAAACCAAACTGCCTGGTTAAGGTCTGAGCAGTAACCACAATTAATGGTTGGAAACTTTAGACAATACAGGTTAGAATCATTCACAATGACCTATGTGCATTCACTCTCTGTCTTCCTCTAGAGTTTCAGTTTCATTATTCTTACATGCATACCTCTTCAATCTGCCTTTTTAAACCATATTCCCAATGTTCAATTATTAGTATAATAATTGCTACTATATTATTGCAATTGAATATGCGATTTATCTTGTCCAATTCATCTCTTCATACCTCGCTGTTTATATATACATATATAAACCTTTTATAGTGTGAATCATTTGAATAAGATACTGTTGTTTAATTTCGACATTATAGTATATATCCGTCACGTTAAGTTATTGAACAATAATTTATTTACATAGGATCTGGTATGTCCAATAACTATACAAGATGGTCTATTAAACGTTTTTGTGGGACCTGGGAAAAACTACCAAGATACTCATAATATATTGATAACCGTTTATGGATATAAAGTAGTTTTATTTTTTTGAACGTCCATTCACTATCCGACTATTTGATGATATGATAACTATGACAAATTGGCTTGTGCACATGGTTCTAAGAAAATATCCAAAGTCAACATAAACGTCACAGTTGAAATATCTGACTTCTGAAGAATGGTAAGAATCCTTTAAACAATGTAAATAACTTTACAGATTGATCTATCCTTAATAATATAAAATAATAAGTTCAACTTAGTATTGTTTGTTTGAATCTTCCCATTGATGTTTAGGACTGCAAGTGATCAGCCTCTTATTGTCATATGTGCATACTGTGCGTATTGCCTCGATATAGACTAAATTCACAAGCATTATAAGCAAAGATGGATAGTGGCTAGCAATGGAATCCAGTTTCACGCGCGTTTCGTCCTATTTGGGACTTCTCAGCTGGATGTGCCTGCATCTCACAGTTGATGTTCACTCTGGGACTCGAACCCAGTACCTTTCGCTTTTCATTAATTAAATTCATATATTTATTGGATAGACAATACATGAATAAGATTTGTACTAATCCAAAAGTCATAACAATCAATTCAAACGTTTTCTTTCTAATTATCATTGCATAAAGCCAAATCAAATGAAAAAAATATGAACTCAACTGAATAATTTTTACATTGACTTATATCTACTACTAATATATTGTTAATTAAAATACTATTAGAAAGCTTATCAATTCATTTATATGATATTATTGTAATAATGATTAAATACTGTCCTAATATACAATACAAACAATAATATGAATATAAAATTAATAAAAATAATAGCTAATGGATAGATTGATTTCTTTTCAATTTACTGTCCTCCTTATTCCGGTCATGAAAACTGAACTTATGGAATTACTCGAATGATGTACAACGATCTATTCAGTTAATTAAATATATAATATATTTTTCATAATAATAATGATAGTATTCATGTAGTATTGCAGGTGTACAAATACTTACGTAGTTACTTACTTACGCGTGTTACTCCCAATGGAGCATAGGCCACTGACCAGCATTCTCCAACCCACTCTGTCCTGGGACTTCCTTTCTAGTTATATCCAGTTTTTGTTTAGTCTTCTCATGTCTGTCTCAATTTCTCGGTGTAATATGTTCTTTGGTCTTCCTCTTCTCCTTTGGTCTTCACGATTCCATGTGAGGGCTTGAGGCATACAAATATGAAATTCTAAATTAATACTAAAAGAAATGCTAACAGTTTCAAAGATATTCCATCACTCCATTTTCTACTCATTTATTTAAACACATAAACATTGGTACAAGGAGTCACCAAATAGATATGCGCCACATAAATCATCCGATTTATGCGGGAGCTGGGATACTATTCGGGTGCCCAAACCGAAGCAGTTGGTTTTCTTAGTAGTTCACGGTGTTAATATCCAACTATAACCAATGCACGATATGGCGCCACCTTCCACCATCGTCTTCAGTGAGTAACTGCCTCACAACGGACACGATTGGACTCCACTGGTTACGGTTTCTCACTAGAACTCCAAGAAATCCATCTTGAAGCCAGTCACTAGTGAAAACATGATATTTATCAGTAAAGGGATGTGGACCGAGACCGAAGATCGTGGGTTCGAATCCTAAGTGCGGGATCGTGGATGCACACTGCTGAGGAGTCCCAAACTAGGATTAAACATCCGCCCAGTGCTTCCAATTTTTAAATGGCGGTCTAACATTAATCCATTCATCATATCAACCCCAATAGGAAATTCACGATATTTTGAAATCTTACCTTACTAAGCCTTAATGAATCATATCCATGTATCTTGAACCAAGTTTTTTCATTGCGAGCTATTACCAGTTGTTATTTTATTAAAGTTAAGCACATCCTATGTGTTTACTCGACCTTTTTTGAAGTCTTTTCTTTCTTTACATAATCAAGCTTTAGATTGCAATATTCCAACATTGTACCTTCCAACATGACAGTACTTACTGAAATTATTTTAATATGAAACCAGTTACGATTAACTTTTAAATAATTTGGTTAATGGAGTAATAATGCACTACACTATATAGATATTCCACCAGGGTTAATATAACTTTTGTCTTCTTCAACGTATTCTAAGATATTATTTATATATTGAGTTGCATAAATTATGTGAATAGACCGGTGTTAGGCAAGGTTGCTTACTCTCACCCTTTCTCTTTCGCCTGGTGATCGACTAGATCATGAGGACGTCAAAATCTGGAGGAAAGCATGGAATACATTGGGCAGCTAGGATGCAGCTGGACGATTTAGACTTCGCAGATGATCTGGCTATTCTATCACACACGCAACAACAAATGCAGGAGAAGACGACCAGTGTAGCAGCAGCCTCAGCATCAGTAGATCTCAATATAAACAAAGGGAAAAGCAAGACTCTCCGATAAAATACAGCATGCACCAATCGAATTACACTTGACGTAAAAGCTTTGGAGGATGTGGAAACCTTTACATATCTGGGCAGCATCATCGATGAACACGGTGGGTCAGATGCAGATGTGAAGGCGCGGGTCGGCAAAGCAAGAGCAGCATATTTACAAATGAAGAACATCTGGAACTCAAAACAATTGTCAACCAACACCAAAGTCAGAATTTTCAATACAAATATCAAGGCAGTTCTACTGTATGGGGCCGAGACGTGGAGAACTACGAAAGCCATCATCCAGAAGTTACAGGTATTTATTAACAGTTGTCTATGAAAGATACTTAGGATCCGTTGGCCAGACAATATCAGCAACAACCTACTGTGGGAGAGAACAAACCAGATTCCATCCAGTGGAGGAAGAAATCAAGATGAAGCGCTGCAAGTGGATAGGATACACGTTGAGGAAATCACCCAACTGCATCACAAGACAAGCCCTCACATGGAATCCTGAAGGTCAAAGAAGAAGAGGAAGCCCAAAAAACACATTACGTCGAGAAATGGAGACAGACATGAGAAGAATAAACAAAACTGGATAGACCTAGAAAGGAAGGCCCATGACAGAGTGAGTGAGTCGGAGAATACTGGTCGGCGGCCTATGCTCCATTGAGAGTGACAAGTGTAAGTAAGTAAGTAAGTAAGATTATGTGAATCTAAAGTTTCTCACCTACAAATTGTAGATGAATTCCAATAGCTTGTACAAGTTTCATTCTGAAAACAAGGTTAATTGGTCAAAATGTTATCAATAAAGATTGGATTTTAAACAACTCCCCTTATCACTTACATTCAATGTATAAATGTCAGCCAATTAAAAAATTATGTGGAATTCAGTTTCAAATATTTTTTTAACCTAAAAAAATGATTAATTAGCTAATATTCTAGTCATTTTCATAAGAATATTTATATACTGAAATTGATAGATGAGATTCACAGTTGATTTGCATTTAGGACATACTTTCATCTTTGATGTTTGATGAATATATCAGGAAAATATATTCTTTGAATCATTAATCATTCTAATTATTGGCCTATGCTTTAAATGTTTAATCAAAGACAAAATACAGTTCACTAATTAGAAGGGATTGGAATCAATTAATTTTATATCAAACAATTAATAATAAATGATTATCAGCACCAATATTTACCAGGCTGTTTAGCAATAGTGTTTTTAACGTCTATGTTTTAGTTACATTGAATGTTTGATACCAAGAATTTGAAGAGTAATTGACAACAGAATGAAGAACATGAACTTTTCCTAAAATGTTTCTAGAACCTGATTTCTACTGAAACATATTGTAGTGAACGAAAACACAAGTTGGGACAATCGAATGTATTTAAGCACAAATTACAAACTATCTCACTAAATTCTGATAACCATACAACAAACAGTTCATTTGCAAAATAACAATCAATTGTATCAATCTTAACTGTTCCTTCTACTGATAACAGTCCGTCTTCTCTGATTTCATTGTTCATGCATTTTCGTACCGATTGCGCTTCATTCCTGTTCGTTCCTTATCAATCTTCTGCCAAAATACATTCTATGCCTGACCATCACCATATACTAGTTATATGGATATAAGTAGAACACACCACAATATGTCCACAACTCACCACTTTAAACTATAGATTGTTTCTCACTAGCAGTTATATGTTCGATGTATATGGCCGTGGAGTAACTTTAAAAATGCATATTTTTATGCTATCGATAATTCGGATTTGAAATTACTATTTACTATAGTTTTATATTAATTAAATTAAACATCTAAGGACAGCATTCCTACAACTGAAGAACATATGGAACTCAAAACAACTGTCAACCAATATCAAAGTCACAAACTTCAATACGAACGTCAAGACAGTTCTATTGAACAGAGGTAAAACTGGAAGAACCATTACAACCATCATCAAAAAAGTACAAGTAATTATGAACAATTGTCTACGCAAACAACTCAATGTTCGCTGACCCGATACCATCAGCAACAGTCTACCATGGGAGAAAATAAACCAACTTGTAGTTAAGGAGGAAATCAGGTGAAGACGATGGAATTGGATAGGACATACAATGAAAAACTACCAAACTACAACACGAGATAAGCGATAACTTGGAACGCTGAAGGGAAACCGAAAAGAGGAAGGCCGAATAACACACTGAGTCGGAAATCGGAATCAGACATGAAAAGAATGAGTAGCAACTGGAAACAAGTTAAAGGGATTGTCCAGGACAGAGATGAATGGAGAATGGTGGTGGGTGGTCTATGCTCCTTCATGAGGGGTAACACGCATAAGTAAAAAAGGTTAAAAACAATAACTGTAAACACAAAAGTTTCATATGTACAACAATTATTCTTCTGTTAAACACTCAGTGGAATGATATTCAATTGTCTAGTACTTCCAAATCCACCAATAATTATCTTGATCAGTAATTATAATATGAAACGCATACATTGTGGTGTATGCTACTCATGCTGACAGATATAAGTAGTACGTTGAAACAATGGAAAATGGAATGCCTATCAACAGAAAATTGCATTGAAGACAATAGAAATGGAAACAGAGAGAAATTTTAATAACAACAGAATTGGAAGAATCATAAAGCATGTAAAAGACAAATGTAGGATGATGTGCTAATAATGTATTCAATGTATGGTTTACATATTTTAATAAGCCTCATGTGCAATTGATAAATCGGTTCTCCTCACCCGAGTTATCGTTCATTACAACATACGTATCAAAAAGTGATTTTTTGGAAATAATACATCATTGTAGCTCATAAACAGCTTTATTGTCATGTCTAATCACCATCTTGTTGGAATATTGCCAATTTAATAAATCGTTAGTAACTTTGTTAACACCTCTGACTTATATTAACTGTATATATTTATTACGTAGTTTATCACTGTTCTACAATGACGCAAATAACTTTGACAGATATTTATACAAATGAAAGCTACCCAGTTGAGAATTTATATTGATTGATCACTGAGTAGTAAATAGTCTCTTGTTTGTTTTGTCTTGATTATTGATGAGATTCTATCTATTGGTTTGCATCATGGTCACTAATTATGATAAGTGACTCAGTTATTCAAGTAATTGCTGGGAGTTTAGTGATTGGATGCAGTTAGAAGATAACTACAGACCAAGGTTTAGTATTACCTGCCAGTAGTCAACAAAGCATAGTTAAATTCTTCAAGGGACAAGCGTTCACTTTGAAGTGAATACCCGTGTCACTTAGTTTCACACTTTGAGGTGTTATTACTGAGCTATTAGACTAGTGGCTATATTCCAAATGATCGATCAAATTCGATCATTAGGCTAATAAGATATTATTTATTACTTGGTAATCAACCAATGTAAAATTCTCAGTCCAACAGTAGGTAAGCTGTGTTGCGAATAGCTCAGTTTCGACATCTCAGACTATGAAGCTAGGTTACATTGGTTGGAATCTCACAGAGAGCATCAGTTTCTTAAGGACTAAAACTAAGCATTCCTTACAAGTGACGACTAGAAAAAAACGTGAATTCAGAGCTTTCAAACGAAAATCTTTCGTTCATTTTCCCAGAATATGTCTTTAAATATATCTGTCTAATCTCTTTTAGGTGCAAATTCAATCATCGTTGAACTATGTATTTCAGATACACTTAAAAGTTCTTCTACGTTGAGAATTAAAGCAGTTAATTGATGCCCAATTGGTTGTGATGTCATTATTCTATTTCGTACAATTCATAGAAAATAAAGTTTGTTGCCTAAACATGATACTATTCTAAGAAAAAATTGATTATACTTAAAATCCTGAACAACTCTTGGATGATTTTTTTTCTAAAAACTACAGTATTTTACAACTCCTTGCACCATAGAATTGAAAAATTATCACTAGAAGTTCACTCAAACACAATCTAAACAACTGTGAGACACTTTTTCTGGTCAGTACGAAGCTATTCCTCATGCTTAACAATTTCTTCAAATATTTGAATAATGATATGTTCTCATATCTTCTCCTATTTTATTGTTTGACAATTTGTACTGTTAAATAAATCTTGTACATTATATGCTACTAGCAAATGGGTTCTAGTAAGAAACCGAGACAAATGGAGCTACTCCATGTCGGATGCGAAACGGTTACCCACCTATGACAATAAAAGATGGTTGAGCAATATCGTGGATTGATTGAAGTTAGACATCAACACCGTTATGTACTAACCCAATGGCCTTCAGGCTAAGCATTCACTCACGAAACTGAGGATTTTGAGTTCGACCCCTGCATATGAGTTTGGGGATTGCTGAAGAGTTTTATACTAAAATTAAACGGTCGTCCACTGCTTCCAGATCTTCAGTGGTGGTCTAATACTGATCTGTTCATGATTTAAATAAAATTCATCAGTCTTCACAACCCTATACTGATGAAATTTAACTGTTTGATCTATGCATTACTTAGTTTCACTTAACTACAGTTACACAATCAAATCCTACGAGATTTGATTTTGTATCATATGATGTCAATCATTCAATTTACCAAAGAAACGTGATCATAAATTTGTGAAATTTCGCTATTTTTTTGGAAATTGACATATATCATAATTGGATTTAAAAGTCATTTAAAGTTTTATTCAGTCATATTTGAATTTATCAGATTATTTACATAAATCCAAGCAGTTAGATTGTTCTATATTTTGTCTAACCTATTTGTCAAGTAACAGTGTAGTGAACAGAACACGGTTGGGAACAATCGAATGTATTTAGACACAAATTACAGACTATCTCACTAAATTTTGATAACCATACAGCAAGCAGTCAATTTGCCAAATAACAATCAATTGTCTCAATCTTCACTGTTCCTAATGTAAATATCAATCCATCTTCTCAAATTTCATTGTTCATGCATTTTCCTACCAATTGCGCCTCATTTTAGTTCTCTCCATATCGGTCTTCTGCTAAAATACATTCCATGTCTGACCATATAGTGACATTTATGTCTAGTGATTTTTTGTAACAACAAATTAAAGGTCACATATTTTTCCTAGTTGTCACACTTTTTATGTAACCACACTCATATTCGATATCTATTGTTTTTCTGTATCAATGGTAAAGAAATGAATACTTTTGTTTGGTTATATATAACACGACTTCACTACCGCGCTTCTTAAAATATAAACGTTGTATCCGCCGTCTATTCTTCTGCTTTAACGGCCACGGCCTTTGATTGAAGATTATAATAGTATTATAACATCCTTTTAGACCATTCCACACTACGTTGGTGTTTTGGCCCGGATCATTACTGAATAATACTACTGGATCTAATCTTCTCCATTTTGCTGTTGGTGCCATCACGTGCAAAGGAATCTTTGTTAACCAAGTAAACTTATTTGTGGTTGTTATCTCAGTAAGCAGCTTACAAGTAACATTCATTTCATAACACTGTTACCATTTTGTTGCTCAATATACCTTTTTATAATTTAACTGTAATTTGTTACCTTTTGCGTTAATCATAGACACACGCTTAGGTTCGTAGCGTTAATTCTTTTGGTATATTGTTGGTAACGTTGCGTATTGTTATATTTTAACTAAGCTCTTTTGCTGAGGTCCACCACAACCATCACCATATACTACTTATATGGATATAAGTAGACTACACTACAACAGTTTATGTACTCATCTCTTTAACATACTGTTTGTATAATACCTAGTGATATCCATCGGTTATTTAAACAGATATAAGTGGAACGAAGTTCAACTATACGAAATACTCTATAAAATTCAGTATCTTACTATTTAACATAAATAGGACAAACTCTATATTTTTTTTAAAAAAAAAACTAATAAAACTTGTAACCATTCGGATAGAATTGTGAGCAGCACTAATGACGAAATTATCATATTCTCTAAAGATTAAGAAAACAACGATACATCAACAATGAAAATTGTCTCCTTTAATAGTTTTCCATCTATAAACAAGAGAATAAGGATGTTACAGTAAATAATAACTAATGTAACAAAATAATATTCAGTTGTGAAAATTCAATGTATAAAAAACTGATATTGTTTCCTATGTGATGTAAATATATTTTATTTTGGCAGCAATTTCAAAATACCTTCGTTTTAATTCAGTATTAAACAAATAGCTGAATTCATGGGTCAACGTGTGCTAGACTACCATCGAAAATCAGGAAGTATTGGACAGCTGTTTCGTTCTAGTATGGGACTCCTCAAAAGTACGCATACGAGACTCGAACTCAAGTCTTTCGATCTTGCGCACTAATGCTTAACTCCTAGACCACTGAGCCGGGATGCGATGGTGTTAATGTCTAACTTCAATCGATCCATGATCTTGAAGTAAATATCTGTCTCTATCCGACACCACAGGTTACGGCTTCTTACCAGATCTCCAGGAAATCACCTTGAAGCCA
This sequence comes from Schistosoma mansoni, assembly GCF_000237925.1. Lineage (NCBI taxonomy): Eukaryota > Metazoa > Platyhelminthes > Trematoda > Strigeidida > Schistosomatidae > Schistosoma > Schistosoma mansoni. The sequence goes on along the minus strand of NW_017386006.1, from coordinate 711,763 downwards.
GTCACTAGTCAGCGCATGATGATTATGATCAGAGTGGGGGGTTTGTGAAGATTGTAATCCAGTGCTTCCAGGTTTCTAATGGTGATCAAGATTACAGCGACTCATAAATTCAACTATTAAAATTATTACAATCTCTACAAACCTCCGTTCTGATCATATGGAATATAGGTTTAAAGAATAATGTATTGACCCTACTTCATTTATTTCGGTTTGAGCAGGTAGGCAGTTTCCGTAATCCTGACAAATCAGTATTATTTACATCCATGTACATGAAACCTTTGAGAAAAATAAGTTAATTATTCTAAGATAAATTTTAAAATTTCTATAAAATAACAGTAGATTAATCAACGTGAAATTCACTTAACATTTCTGGAGTTGAAGCCTTCTTGTAACTTCAATATGTAATTGAAATCACATCATAAATCCCAACTGACTAGTCATCTTATCCGATATAATGAATCTATTTAAAGTCATTAGTACTCTTTGCCTGTATTTTAAAAAATATACTCGTACAATACCACCATGTGATTAGAATCGGAAATCTCAATCACTGTATACTAAATTGGACAATTTAGTCACTGTAAGGCTTGAAGATCGAGGCTACGATCATTACCAGAACAATTGATACGTTCTATAAATGAATCCCATACTCAAATTATTTAGTTCTTCAATGTTTCCTGGTTTTTAATACTTCTGAAATTCATAGATTTATGTCCTACATTTTTCATGACTTTTTACTACTCTGGCAACATTTTCATATCTACTTATGGTTTTCGCATTACTTCAATAAAGAATACACCTTAGTGGTTAATTCTTAATCAAATTGAACGATATGTTTACTTTGAATCAAATCATTTTAGTGATTAGTTAACTTGATTACTATCAATTCTGACCAGTAAGAATACTTTGTGATGTCGACAGATATAAGTAGTATGTATCATCGAAAGTGAAATGTTTGGAGGCAGAAGGTTAAGAAGATCAAAGAAAAGAGAACGAGAACATAGAATGATTGATATGGAAACGAAGTAACAATGAAGTCTGAGACGGTTGATTGACATTTGCAAATGAACCATTTTCTGTATGGTTCTCAGATTTTACTAAGATGTTCTGTAATTTTGTATTCAAATACATTTGGTTCTCTCCATTTATGTCCTCATTCACTACAGTAGTTTTAATGGAAAATGATCTTTTAAAAATGTTTTCTGATCAAGAAAGTTATGTGTAGTATTTCGGTTATTCGATAAAATATCATTAAAAAGACACTTCACAATAAAAAAACTGTTCAGTTAATTTATGAATAGAATAAACGAATGAAATTACAGCATGTAATATGTTCAAAATATGGGTAATGAAATGGACGTAATCATAAAATTCACTGATAATCACGGTGAAAGTGATCCTGAAGATTCAGAAGTGGTGGTTTCTTAGATCACTTTGTTTCACATAAAGGCATAAAAAACGAAAATCATTTTACAGAAATGTACAATTATTTATGTTAGAATCACTAGGATGCAATACTAAGATCCACAGTTGAAGAACATATGGAACTCAAAACAACTGTTAAACAATATCAAAGTCACAGTCCTCAATACGAGCGTAAAGACGATTCTTCTGTATGGAGCTGAAACTTCGGAAACTACTACAACCATTATCAAAAATGTACAGGTATTTATAAACAATTGTCTACAGAAGATACTCAATGTGCGTTGACCAAATACCATCAGCAACATTCTACTGTGGAGAGAACAAACCAGCTTCCAGATGAAGAGGAAATTAGGAAAAGACGTTGGAAGTGGATCGGACATACATTGAGGAAATCACCAAACTGCATCACGAAGCAAGCATTAACTCGGAATCCTGAAGGAAAAAGGAAAAGTGTTAAACCAAGCAACATATTGCTTTGAGAATTGGAAGCAGACATCAAAAAAATGAATAGCACTTGGAAACAACCAGATAGGATTACCTAGGACAGAGTTCGATGGCGAATTCTGGGGGTGGTGGCCTGTTCTCCTGAACGAGGTTCAACAGGCGTAAGTCAGTATACACAACATTATTACTACTGAAAGAACAATCGGTATAGTTGCTTTTATTCCGCACCACTTTTTACTTAAGTTATGTATTTTTGATTTCTCCACAACACGTTCATTAGATAATCTTTTTCAACACAGTTCAACAAAGTATAGATCAAAGCTATTGAAAAGAGAATTCAAAGATCATTATTTATAAGACATAGATAGTTCATTAGCCATAAGTTTTAATGAAACCAGTCATTAATAAATGCCAATAATAAATTGAATAAGATCTGTAAGTGTCCAAGTAATAATAACTCTCCTTTATTATTCAAATAAAGATCTTTAATAATCAAGATATTTTCATTAATAATTACTCTGTGTAAACTTAGATAACACAGATCAATACAACTTCTTAATTTGTATCCATGACAAACTATACTAGGAAAAAAGAATATGAGGCAACGCCTTTGACTAAAGTACTGACTATTAATGATTTGAAGCATTACCTAACTTTATACTTCTTTCATAAAAATCGACTCATATTTGTTATGGAAATTTTTCAGTTTTTTCTTCAAGAAGTAAGGCTCAGAAGATGATTTTTTTAAAGATATGATCTTTTGATGTTTCATGTTAACTATGCCAATTGCTACACAAGAAAATAAAAGAACATTCTAATATTCAGTGAAGCATTATTATTATTATTATTAGTGAAGGCGTTATTCATTATTATATTTTTGGTATAATATAGAATTCTCAGCACAAAGTATTTCAATAAGTTTCCGTTTCTTACTGCATGGTTGATCCAGACGACAAATATTTAGTGATCGCCAGCTAGAAGTTAGTAGTCCAGGAATCTATACCTGAATAATGTATATTCTTTTCGCTGCATATTGCCAGCAATCATTATGTCTCTGATGAAGCTTTTTTTCAACTTGTACAGTAGAATGTTGGAAACTTTTCATAAACACACCTTAATAGATTCGCTTAGTACTATTTGTTTGAATCTTCCCATTTATGTTTAGGACTGCAAGTGATCAGCCTCTTATTGTCATATGTGCATACTGTGCGTATTGCCTCGATATAGCCTTAATTCACAAGCATTATAAGCAGAGATGGATAGTGGCTAGCAGTGGAGTCGAGGACACACGTTTCGTCCTATTTGGGGTTCGTCAGCTGGATGTATTTGCATCTCAGAATTGATGTTCACTCCAGGATTCGAACCCAGTACCTTTCGCCTCAAACGCCATCTCGTTATTCACTCAGCTACTGAGTCCTGATAGCCACTTTCTTGTGCAGGGTGGTGAAGTTTAAATTCACTTAGTATTACTTGTTTGAATCTTCCCATTGATGTTTAGGACTGATGTTTAGCCACTATTCATCTTCGCGTACATCTTAATAGGTTGTACGTTTAATAAATATAATGACGTGTTAAAACAAACAAAAAACGCACTGCTAAGGAGTCCCACAATAGGACGAAACGGCCGTCCAGTGCTTCCAGGTTGTCCATGGTGGTCTAGCTTCAATTGAATCCTGATCTCAACTATATAAAATTACTAAAATCTCCACAAAACTCCCTTCTGGTAATGATCATATGCTCACTAGTGACTGGCTCCATGAGGTATTTCCTGTAGTTCTAGTGAGAAGCAGTAACCAGTGGAGTTCAACCAGGTCTCTTGGGAGATATCAACTCACTGAAGACATTGGTGAATGGTTGCTCAATTTCGTGGATTGGTTGAAGTTAGACATTTACACCATTAGATGCCTGCTCAGTGATCTATCGGTAAAGTGCTCGCGCGCGAAACTGATAGGTCCTGGTTTCGAATCTCGCTCGCAAGGCGGGATCGTGGATGTGCACTGGTGAGGAGTCGCACAATAGGACAAAACGGCCATCAAGCAGTGCTTCCAGATTTCCCATGGTGGTCTAGCTTCAATTGACTCATGATCTCAACTATATAAAAGCAGATAACTTTTTAAAATATCTAAAGGGCAGAAATAGATAAGCCAGATATTCAAGAAGGCCGCAAATTTACTGATTTATTAATTGAATAATGTAATTAAAACAAAAGCAAATTATCATTAATTTACTTTTTAACATAAATTAATCTTACATGAATAAAAAAAGATCAAAAACTAATTTATAATTGGGTATATTTCATCTGATAATTACGGAAAGTGAATAATAAAAAATGATAATGATATTTTTTTATTATTCTAATTAGCGGGAAATTGAATTTCTGATGTTTCGTAACTTAGTTTTATTCACTTCTGCATAGAATAAGTAAATAACCAAATCAGATTAATACAAGTTTAAACAATACATATACACTATACACTCTCTTACTTACTTACGCCTGTTACCCGTCATGGAGGAGCATAGACCGCTCACCAGCATTTTCCAAACAAAATACACTTTCTATTATCTAATTTTAATAATGTTTCGTAATTACTATTTCCAAGTCTAATAAAACAAATCTGGCGTTCTTCCCATCCCAAACTATTGATAATAACTTTTGTTATTTTATCATTCTTAACACTACTACTAATAAACCTGTCTTCTTACAATCATCTAGTACTTATCAGCTATTATGTGTAGTAATGTAGACTATATTATTGTGATCATTGAGTCATCAATTGCCTTTATTGGCTTGACAGTTTCATACATCTATATAATTATTCATGTACATTAGAGCAAAGTAATTGGAACTATACCGCCAGCAAACTTTTTAAAACTGGAAGTTTCAAGAAGATTTAAGTACTGAACAAGAAGGTAACGAACCATAAGAATAATTGGTTGTTTTAAAGATGAGTAAGTAAACTGTCTACTCAACATATAAAAGACAATATTGGGGATTTGTGGAGATTATAGCATTTTAACAGTTGCATTTATAAGTCAATCTGAGCTAGACCATCGTTGAAAACCTGGGAGAACTGGATGGTCGTTTCGTCCTAGTATGGGTTTGAATCCCGTATGCTGGATCATGAGTGCCCACTGCCACAGAGTCCCATCCTAGGACGAAACGGCCGTCCAGTTCTCTCAGGTTTTCAATGATGGTTTAGCTTAGATTGACTTGTAAATTCAACGTTGAAAATATGAGACAGATGGGAAAGAAGCATATGGCTAGTAATAACAACTTTTTACCAAGTACGAAGTATTCAGTAAAATTCAGTTCTATGATAGAACAAGGGATTGAACGTGTGGCTTTTGAAGATAGAGTTCATCCCACTGATTTATACGTACTTTCAATACATATTTCCATGTTTTACCTACTCAACGATATGCAGTATGCAGCTCACATAATTGACATTTGAAATTATTATGATAAGTATTAGTGTGGAGTGGGTTACTGATATCCACATAAGTAGTATATGGTGATGGTCGGGCATTGAATGTATTTCAGCAGAAGATCGATAAGGAGAGAATGGGAACGGCGCGCAATTGGTAGGAAAATGCATGAACAATTATAATCGGAGACTATGGACGGATATTTGCAGAAGGAACAGTCAAATTGAGACAATTGATTGTTATTTTGCAAATTAACTGTTCACTATATGGTTCTCATATTTTAATGAGATATTCTGTGATGTGCTAAGATTCATTCGATTGTCCCCACTCGTGTTTTATTCACTACAGTAGTACCTAAATACTATCAGCAGTGTTCTTCTTTCATCCGATAAAAAATTGGTCGGTAGAATGCGATTAGCTCTATGAAGAATTTGACACACATGATATTGCCACTATAAATCGACCAGTCGACTGTATCTCAGTGCTAATGAAGCTTAGCTGAGTCCCGAACAGCTCCATGGTAATATCTCTGACCGTCAAGTTCGGTGTCATAAGATCGAAACCACTAGAAAGCACCAGTTCTCTTAAGATTACAAGCACACTTTGATGACGGGCGCCAATTAGCACGAGACCTATATCCAGAATTTTCCGTAAACTACCTCCAATCGCCATCTCACATTGTAATCCAACTTCTCTAACATAGTGATGTCACAGAATGAATGTGTCCTAATATCATAGCTGTGCTAAAGTAAATCTTTGATACTCGATGGATTAAAACTCCAAGCGTTTTCTTGTTTGAAATGATTTTGGAAATCGAAATTTATCTGCAGCTTGTAGTCCTAAGGATTACTGTTCTGAGAGATTAGTCAAATAAATAACTTTTAATATTGTTTGTCATTTAGGCTACAATTTACCAATCATATCAAGCATTTTTCTTTACATCATTCTAAAATAATTAACTGAGACTTGTAACTAAATAAAATGTTGATACAATTCATATAAATGTATCGACAAGATAGAAAAAATTAAGACAAACCTTCAGAGTCAAGCATATGATTGTATAAAAACGCTCAATTAAATAAAATTGCATTATTTATATAAAATATTGCATTATTTCATGAAGAGAATGTGTGTTCTAACCTAATCATTTGAAAAAAGACGTACATTGGAACATAAAACAGAAATCAAGAAATGAGAACACTTACTTATTAACTCGTGCAGGAGCATGGGCCACCCACCACCATTCTCCATCCAACTCTGTCTCGAGCTATTCTTTCCACTTGATATTCATCCTTTCCATGTCTGATTCCAATTTTCAACTCAATGTGTTATTTGGCATTACTCTTTTCTGTTTCCCTTCAGCATTCCAAGTTAGGGCTTGTCTCGTGATGTGGTTTGATGATTTCCGTAATGTACGTTCTATCCATCTCCAACATCTTTTCCCAATTTCCTCTTCATCTGAAGGTTAGTTTGTTCTCTTCCACAGTAGGTTGTTGTTGATGGTATTGGGTCAACGAACATTGAGTATCTTACGTAGACAGTTGTTTAGAAATACCTGTACCTTTCCAGTTATGATTGTAGTAGTTTTCGACGTTTCAGCTCCTTACATTTGAACTATCTTGACGTTCGTATTGAGGATTGTGACTTTGATATTGGTTGATAGTCGTTTTGAGTTCCACATGTTCTTCAATTATAGGAATGCTGACCTAACTTTATGAATCCGTGCCTTCACATCTGCATCGGATCCTCCATGTTAATCGATGATGCTGTCCAAGTACGTGAAAAATTCCACCACTTCCAGAGTTTCTCCATCAAGTGGATTTGCTTGGCTATCAGGACTCAGTAGCTGAGTGAATAACGAGATGGCGTTTGAGGCGAAAGGTACTGGGTTCGAATCCTGGAGTGAACATCAATTCTGAGATGCAAGTACATCCAGCTGACGAACCCCAAATAGGACGAAACGTGTGTCCTCGACTCCACTGCTAGCCACTATCCATCTTTGCTTATAATGCTTGTGAATTAAGGCTATATCGAGGCAATACGCACAGTATGCACATATGACAATAAGAGGCTGATCACTTGCAGTCCTAAACATAAATGGGAAGATTCAAACAAGCAATACCAAGTAATTTAAAGCAATTAGTCCCTTCTTATTACACTACCAAAATACCAAGCGAATATATATATATATATATATATATATATATATATATATATATATATATATATATATAGAGAGAGAGAGAGAGAGAGTTGATCGAATTCCGATAAATTCAACGTATTGTTTCATGACTTTTTAAGTTATTTTATTAGTTTCTTTATTATACCTTTAGAATTAATTTAGTTTAGTTTTTACTATTCACGATGTGTATGCAAAAAGTAAGTTAATGATTCAGTGTAGAGTTTTTGCAGTTGGAAATGAGTCTGTGTGGAGTTTATATGAACCAATGATTCCTTTGTACTTGATGACTGATTGATTTCTAATTCTTAATACAATGCATTCATTTGTGTTCGTCTAGTACTTCTTGGTTAAATTGTGTTGTTTCTGGGTTTACTAGTTTATACTATAATTTAAATACTCCTAAATATCACAGTCTGCTTAATGAAAGAATATCACCGTAAGAAGGACTTAATACTAGAGATCACTAAATTTATCCACACATGTTATTTTCAGTACTTCATCGTGAACGTAATTTGTTTAATTCAATTATTTGTTAACAGGCCTTACAGTTTTTTCCCTACCTATGTATAAGATTAATTTTTCACGCTGATAAGATTGCTTTTTATCAATGATCGATTTGATTTCTAAGGGCCATCAAAGTATAAGGTCTTAGTACATTCGATTTAATAATCTGCTACATACAGTAACATCATCTTAAACTATGCAAAATTTGTTGAAGACCGGCTTGTGAGAAGCTTGTCAATCATTGCTCATAGTGCTTTTAAACTAATCATATATTTGTCTCCTGATAAATATTTGTATACTCGCAAGATTATTGTAGGCCAAGATGGTTGTTTTTTATACCAAAGTTGACCCCAATATGTTGGTAAAAATTGTATTTTCAGTTTGTTCATTGAAGAGTGTACTTCAGAAGTTTTGTAATTGCTTGAAATCTGTTCACCAAATGTCTCATGTAAATTAATATTTAAAACCATCCCTTCGTATCCTTCCAACTCAGAAGCTGAACCACGCAGAGTAATCTTACCTTCCCATCTAGCTTCATCTTGGTCACTGATAACATTCTGACAGTTCTTAAGGAACCAAATGCCAGAGGTATGAGTTTTTGCTTGAATAAATATATCTCAACCACATAAAGATATTATGATCAGCAGTACACATAACGAGAACGTAAATCACTATGCCAAACTAGAAAAAATAGCAAATAATAATGTAACTGAGTCATTTTTGTGCATGATTTCAAATCTAAAGCATAAACTGTGGAAATAATCCAAACAAATTTATTTTGTAACTATTTTTGCTACTATTTGCATTTCTTTCATTACTTCCCATAATTGCTACAATTACTATGATTGACTGTAAAGTAGTTGTTGCACTTCTACTAGATACGGAAGCCCGTTAAGCGAATGCTTCTTCTATTCCGTCCAAAACCGTCTGAATCACTTTTAACCATTTTAAAAACACATGACTTTGGAGTTTCTGTTTTCGTTTTGAATTCCCCATAGCATGACACACTGATTACCGCTCACAAATACGCTGCCGCACACATATGCCTCTCGTTCTCAATTATCAGCTGTTATGATAACGGAACTCTAGTATATTCGCTATCTACGTTCACAGATCACTGTGATATTCTCATAATATGATCTATCTGGATATACATCTCGGACTATAACAATTGTGATTGGAATTACTAACTACTTATAATTGTGGACTACAAGACCAAAAGAAACGCAAATACGCCAACTCCTGACAATTTAAGCAACGTCCTGAACATTTTTCTTGTGTGCATAGATTATATTTAGTATATTAATACATTAATTATTGGATGTAATAACGTTATCATTCTTTTGGTAATTGATATATTTTTGGTCCACCATAAACCCCTGATGTATCTATGATTTATGTTAGTACAGTTCTTTACCGTCCAGTTTTTGGTAGGAGGATATTTTGTATCGAGACTGACCATTTTCAATTGTCTAATGAAGGTTAGGATATGTATTCCTTCATTAGATCACGTGAACAGTTTAATGATAACAACTTGCGCGTAGTCAGACAAAATTAAGCTTACGAATTCCCATGTACGTATGCATATGGATAGACCTTCAACTTCTATCATGTAAGTACCTTATGAACACGGTGTTACTTTTTAATAAATGTGTGTATTGATTCTTGATAGAGCTGTTACATGCATTTTACACCGGTAATTATTGTAAAATATTGTATGTGTAATAATATGCTATATCACCTCAGTAAGGTTAACAGTATTATTTTATGCAATTTATCAATTTACTATCCAAATCGTCAACGCCATAGTTGTGAGAAATAACGGCTCTAACATATTAATGATGTCTCACTTACACTTGACTTCTTAATCCCGGTTTCTTTTATTAGTCTGAATAGTTGCCTGGTGTTACCTACAACCGCTGCCTTTTTCATCTCTTGATTAGCCTAGATCTGGTTTGCTTTCGCTCTCCATTGTGTTCGGAGCCTGATGGGATAAGTTTACATGAGTTTATCGATGCAATAGATGTCGCAGATATTCACTTGTTTTTCGTGACCCTTTTGTTCAAATTACCAATAGATATCGCTGACGTTTCCACAGCTATTTTTATATCTTTCCAAGTAACATCTGGGTCAGCCTCGTTTTCAAAGTTGCCCAAGTGTGGCTTCAGTTGTTTCTGGAATATATCTTGACTTTCTCATCGCTGTATTCAACTCTAAAAGGTCTCCTTAATGTGGCTTTTCTGCGTCTAGTGAGGCAGTTATCACTTCTTGGTTGCCCACACCGTGGGAGGGTTCTTCTAGAGGTACCTGAAAAGGAAATTGGGTTAGATTTGGTCTTAGTTACCTGAGAGCATTATGTTGTTTTGAATGTTGAAAGGTTTGTATTTTTAAATTAGGTTCTCACGCTTCAACTGTTTTGACACAAATGTACCCCTACCATCATAACGTTATTCTATCCCTCTACGACTATAGGTTAGCAAAGGTTCTACCACTGGTGAGTTTTTCTTTCGACCTCAGGTTTTATATATATAAACTCAATAACAGCTTAACCTTATGGTAAATCAAAGTCATTGACTTTTATCGATGTAAGTTTAAAGCATTTTGTTGCATTAAGTATTTCTGGCGTTGTGTTTTTTCCTGTCTATAGTTCGTTAAAATATTACTTATATAACATAAAGTGTCGAACTCAATGCAAAGTAAACACCAGGAGAATAAGCATTACTCGTCACCTGTGAAGAAAGATGCAAAATTCCTACTTCCAGAATTTGATGGTGGTGACTGCGAGTTGTTATTTGTTCAACTAAAGAATTATCCCAAGAGACCTACTACTAAATGTGAGGGAATTCGCTACTGAGACCTTTGGTGACTTTATTTTGAGTTCCCCAAAGTCATAACCACATGCCATTTTAAGACTTGGAATAATGAGCCGTCTATCTTTGTCAGACGGCCAAAGAACCCAAAGGCTTTTCCAAGGAGAAAAGTAGGCTGATAGGCCATGAACGCGACGTGCACTCACAAAACGCCGTTTGACACCTGAAGAAAGTTTGAGTTATACAAAGTCCAAATAAAACCACATCATTTCTCCGAACTCGGTACAAACTTCAAAAGCAACAGCCGTAAAGTTGTGGGATAGATCCGCATAATTTCTAAATCCAACTACATCAAACAACCAAACATCCAAAAGTTAGCTACAAGCGACCCATACAAACGTAGCTGAAAGCTCCTCTGTGGTTACTAGACTCAGGAGATTAGCATCTGATAAACTTAAGGTCGTAAAAGCCGGATTCGGCCACGTGCTACGGTTAGGCACTATCTGTGCCTCCAAAAGCAAAGAACATATTTATTTACACATGATCACGAAGAAAAAAGTGAAGAACAATGGAAACAGTGTAGGGATTACACACGCCTTAACGGTACCATATAATTACCCAACACTTCATGTTCATAATTTCACAATATATTGATGATTTATAGATCTGCAGTACTGATTTAAAATCATATGAGCAACACATGAGAGCAGTTTCTAAAAGGCTTCACGAAAATGCATCAAAGTGCGTTTCCGGTGTACAAACTTTAGAATTTCTCAGATACACAATAAACCCATAAGGGATTACACCGACCGAAGTAGAGGTGGACACCATTATTCAATAGTGCTTACCGATTTCTCAAGCACAACAAAGACGCTTTATGGGTTTAATTAACTTTTATCGGTGATTGATACCTAGTTTTGCACACATAATGTTACCTTTTACGGATTCCCTTAAGGTTTTAAGTTGAACAGTGCTCTCAAATTCCCTGGTATGGTCGAGGGTGGGGAGAGTCAGCCCCGTTTCTTGAAATGCTCTCACACGACCAAGTGCACATAGCCACAGACAGATAAATTATACTAACTGCTTTCTCGAGGCATTACTGTTGTTTACAAAATTGAGAGGACGAAAAGCGAATGTCTGGCGCTTTAAGAGGGTTTGTGGAATGGGAGAGTAAACCTAGAGGAGTTGGAAAACCCTGATTCCAAACCAATCCTGACATCATTTAACTTGGATAAAAGCCGGTGGTGTGGGACAATGTTAAAAACCCTAATGAAGTAGTTGAAGGGTACATCCATAGGTGACTTCTGATCTTTAAGGACATACCAGCTTTCACTAACAAGTTTGTGAGACATGAGTGGCCTGCTCTCAAGCCGTGCTACTTTTTAGAAAGGATCCGGTTTTTGTCTAGATATTTGAACAACCTCTTCTGAACAATCTTTTCCAAAATTTTAACAACCACGCGAGTAAGATTGTCGACTTGATAGTTCTCAGTGCTGTATCTCATACCTGCTTCGAAGGTAGATCTTACAATAGCGCTCTTTCAATCTTTTGGTAATCTAAATTGATTCGTAGATAGATTAAAACATATCCGCAATGGATTTGAGATAAGATTTGTTGCTTGACTCCACTAGTGAACCCATATAAAGCTTATTTAACTTACTAAGTACATCGATTTCTCCAGTGGTCACAGTGTACAGAATGTGTATAAAAGTATTTATATGAACAGGATGTGCGAATCTCTACGGTGTATGTATTTTTAAAGTAGTTAAAGAATATCTGTGCCTTATTAAAATCGTCTTCCACGAATGATTTACTACTTTCTCCCTATAATTCTGGGATTCCAACTCTCCTGGCTCTTCGGTTTATGTGCTAGTATGAGCGTTTTTAACATAATGTGAACCCATTAACAAGCGTTTCCACATAATCGTCTAGACTAACGGAGGGTCGAGGCACAAGTGCTTCGAGCATCCCGATATTGAAATTTTATCTCGTCAGTACCACGCAGTGTAAATATACCCCACATTCTTTTTCTCTTACGTAGAAAGGTGCTAACCTCCTTACTAAACCATGGCACTGAGTTCTCTTGGTGTAGTCCAGGAAACGTGTGATACAGTAACTTTTATGTAAAAATTCTAAAATGCCTCCCAAGACGTTTCATTGGGAGATTCTGAGTCTACTGCTCAATCCATCGAGGGCAATGAGTACATAATTACTTGTATATTTGCCCTCCCAAACTTTGGTCTGGTTTGAACTGACACGTCAATTTTTGCAGCGATATGGAACTAAAAGACAAGAACTGGATCGTTATCCTTACCTGAGGGCGATGTATAATCGAGGTTTGTGACGTCATATTAATAGTAGCACAATATGAGATCTACTAAATATGTTTCAGTGTTCGGGCCGTACCTAATTAACTTTTTCACACATTGCATTGAGGTACATGTTATAACAGCGTCAAGTGACAACTTGGTCCTCAAATGTTTCCGATCTGGATAAGTAATATTTTTGTTTTTTCAAGTTTCCAAGTAATCATTTTTCCGAGTAGAATATTTACATAGTTCTTAAAATCCATTATTCAGATTTTATTTCAAAAAATGTTTGATGCGCAACATCCGTCTCACAGATTGTTTGAAATCGCCAACTGGTTTTTAACCTAACGGAAAGTCACTTACCCCTTGATTTGAAGTTCCAAAACGTGATTAACTACTCTGTACTTTGTAATAAATATCGTGACTTTTTTCCTTCAAATTGCATCTTGGTAAATTAAGGTAGGCTTATGCACACTTTGCTGGTTACACATTTTCATTTTTAAATACCACCTCTGAGATGATTTTTTTATCATATGATTCAGAAATAATCATATATATGTTAAACAGTGGCGAGAATCTAATCTTTTTATTCCCCTGAAGAGACATGTAGGCGATTTAGTCTATTTATGTTTAATTTTGAACCATTACTTCAAGCTTTGCACAGTTTTATTCCTCTATATATAAAGTGAAGTTTACCATCTTGAAATTATCTTGGTCTACCCAGTCTCTCGATATTATCGAGATTTCAGGGGTTTTCTCCAAAGTGGTACGAAAATTCGTTGTTCTCCTCAGACTTGGGTAAATTTTAGGGGTTTTGTGTCATTCCCTTAAAACTGACAAAATGTTCCCAGAAATAGGGAGATTGCGCGTATACATTTACTATGGTTGCCCGTAAAAATTCTACATTACAATAATATTTGCGTATTTGAGACTTGTATTATAACACTTACATTGTTTTTATCACAAACATGCATGATTAGGGAACACATGTTTACGTTTTGTCGTCTAACTTTCCTCCACGTTTAATAAGATCATATTTTACACATATTATCAATTTACTATCCGAATCGTCAACGTGGTGGTAGTAAGCAATAACCGCTCTAACAAACTGCTAGTGAGTAATTAGCAACGTAATTAACTGTTTTTGCCTTCTTAATTCCTGTCAGTCAGTCAGCTACAACGTAGGACCAGGCACACATATGCATCGGTCCAAGTTGCCATACCTCGTTAGCACAACAAGATGGATACCAGATTCATAGAAACAGTTAATTTAGTGGTGGTAGTATGTAAAAGATAGGTTGTATATAAGGATATAGTATAGTAAGGAAGAAATCCAAATGTAAATTTCAGGAACAACTAAGTTCACATCTAGGCAGTTCTGTAGACTGACCCAGATACTGCTTGGAAAAACATACAAACAGCTGTGGAAACAGCAGTAACATCTATTAGTTATTTAAACCATAGGGCTCCAAAAAACCAGTGGATTTCTTCTAAGTCTATTTCACTGATGGATTCGCGTAAACTCATCCCATCAGGCTCTGAACACAACGAAAAGCGTAAACAAATCAGATCTAGGTTAACTAAAAGTCTAAGGAACGATCGTGAGCAGCGGTGGGCAACGAAAGCCAAAGAGATGGAAAAGGCAGCGGCTGTAGGCAACACCAGGCAACTTGGACCGATGCATATATGTGCCTGGTCCTACGTTGTCGCTGACTGACGTTATGAAGCGATTTTAATCTTAAGGTTTAAGGAAAGATAAAGAATGTATACACCTACGCCATTGTGATCGATTCTGAGCTATGTCACAGAGTCTCCAACCACTGGTTACGATAGTCACGCGGACCCCAGCCAGGTAGTCTGCATCTACCAACATGGCTGAGACTAGAAGTTAGTGACTTTAAGCTCTGATGCCACGTTTTGGTTTGGCCGCCCCTAACTTTCTTCCCACCATCCCCAATACTAGTCAGCGTAGCGCGTCGTGGTAATTGGTGTTCAGGCATACGTAACATGTGGCCCAACCATCTCAGTCGATGGAGATTCATGACCTCATCAACTAATTTGCCATCATTCCCTAATACCCTGCGTCTAACCTCACTATTACTTACCCGGTTATCCCAGCAGATGCGAGCAATATTTCTAAGGCATCTGTGGTCAAATACTAGTGACTTAAGAGTATCTTCTGCTCTTAATGGCCATGTTTCGCAGCTGTAAAGTAGAACAGAACGAACTGCTGCGCAGTATACTCGTCCCTTAATTGATAGACGGATATCTCGTCTTCGCCATGGGTGACGTAAGTTGGCAAAAGCCAAACGAGCTTTTTGAATCCGTGCTGAGATTTCTTCAGACACCAACCCATTAGGGCTGATCAGACTTCCAAGATAAGTGAAGTTGTCGACGCGTTCGACTACTTCACTCCCTATCCTTAGTTCAGGTGTTGACGCAGGCCAGTCCTGGAGCAACAATATACATTTAGATGGGGAGAAACGCATCCCAAACATCCTGGCATTACTACTCAGTTCTAACAGAAAACTGCATTTTGCCAGCATCTTCACCAAACAGGACTATGTCATCTGCGTATTCTAAGTCGATTAGTGGACCCCCTGGTAGAAGATCAATTCCTGAAAATTCAGTCGAAGAGAGTGTTATTTCCAGCAATAGGGCTATAATGAAGTTAAACAAAAATGGGGATAGTGGACAATCTTGTCGGACACCACTTGAGGTTGTAAAGTCATATAACAGTTCGCCATAAGCTCTCACTCGACTGGTAGTGTTCGAGTAAAGAGCCTTCACAAGGTTTATGTACTTCTCAGGTACACCTTTCAATGACAGACACTGCCACAGAACCTCTCGGTCTACAGAGTCAAATGCTGCTTTCAAGTCAAGAAAAACTATTATTGTCGGACGCTGATAAACATGTCTGTGCCCTAAAACCTGACGAATAGTGAATATGTGGTCGATGCAGCCACGACCAGGTCTGAAGCCAGCCTGATTTTCTCGTGTTTGCAGTTCACGAGTCTTAGTTAGGCGCCTGATAATTATTGAGGCAAGTATTTTAGATGCCATATTAGTCAAACTAATTCCTCTATGGTTATCACATGATGATTTTGACCCCTTCTTATATATTGGGACAGTCAGTGATTGTCACCAGTCAGATGGGATTACGTCCAACTCTTAGAATTTCGCCAAAATATTAGGCAACCTAATCGCTGAAATTAGACCACCATATTTTAAGACCTCTGGAACCAATCCATCTGGACCAGCTGCTCTTCCTCGTTTCAGATTAGTTATAGCCTTTTGAGATTTGTGAGGCGCATATTTATCTGGTGCTTTTTGTAGCAATATTTATGTGTTTAAATAAATTAAAAAAAAATATAGCCTTTTGAAGTTCAGCTAGATTTGGGGGACCTACTTCGATGTTCCATTCATGCGTTCTGGGAATAGTGGGTGGTTGTACAGTAGCTGAAGACCAGCTAAACTGCTCATTAAAGTGTTCTACCTATCATTCTAAACGTCTAGAGTGTGAGCAGATGTGTCGTCTTTTTCCGAGATTGTCTCACTTACACTTGACTTCTTAATCCCGGTTTCTTTTATTAGTCTGAATAGTTGCCTGGTGTTACCTACAACCGCTGCCTTTTTCATCTCTTGATTAGCCTAGATCTGGTTTGCTTTCGCTCTCCATTGTGTTCGGAGCCTGATGGGATAAGTTTACATGAGTTTATCGATGCAATAGATGTCGCAGATATTCACTTGTTTTTCGTGACCCTTTTGTTCAAATTACCAATAGATATCGCTGACGTTTCCACAGCTATTTTTATATCTTTCCAAGTAACATCTGGGTCAGCCTCGTTTTCAAAGTTGCCCAAGTGTGGCTTCAGTTGTTTCTGGAATATATCTTGACTTTCTCATCGCTGTATTCAACTCTAAAAGGTCTCCTTAATGTGGCTTTTCTGCGTCTAGTGAGGCAGTTATCACTTCTTGGTTGCCCACACCGTGGGAGGGTTCTTCTAGAGGTACCTGAAAAGGAAATTGGGTTAGATTTGGTCTTAGTTATCTGAGAGCGTGACCACAGTGGCCAAGAGACAACTGCTTGAGGATGGTCACACACGACCTTTTTGTTAGCTCCGTACTTGTTGAGACCTTGCCGCTGGAGACGAAAATCTGTAGAATAATGTAAGGTGTGTATTTTTCGGTCGACGTTTTTTAACCTCATCCTTACTTTATGTGAAGGTAGAACCGCTGTCATGCTGGTTTTCTGCAGGAAACACCTTACTGCTGTCACACCTCTGTACAGTCAACAGTACGACTTCGCCTTCGGACTATAAGCCTAAACATGGTTGCAGATCTACAATCATTTGTGCCAAAACTGTGTATATTTCTTGTGATTCATCTTTACGTCTATAAAGTGATCTTTTTTTCGTTTAGGTAATCAAAATGATTCAATGCGAACACCGAATGCCACACTTGGAACTCGTTATTGAACATATTGTGTTTATTTTCAAACTCCTCTGGTGCTATTTTCGTGAAGTTGCTAGCTATATCTTGCAAAAAATCAGTCCAGTTTATAAGGATCTGTCATCGGACGTCATACTTGTCACTGGTAACTATTATTGTATAGCATAGTAGTTTGATTTTGCTTGATTATCCAGGTGCAGGCAATGGTATTGGCAGGCTCATGTGTTTGGAGTTTGCGAAATTTTGTCCAAACATAATAGCTGTTGATAAAAATGAGAAGGGCCTATTAGAAACATCAAAATTGGTTCAAAAGGAAACTAACACTCAAATTAAAGTTTATGTATGCGATTTGAGGTATGGATTGTCTTCTAAAAATAACCAATTTAAATAATCTCTTTTTATGGATAGACACAAAAAAGCTATTGATGAACTGTCGACAAGCGTTTTGAAAGAATTTGGAAAAGTTACTGTTTTAGTGAATAATGCGGGTGTCATGAATGCAGATTTTATCGCTGACCTAACACAGGATTCCATAGAAGATTGTTTCCGAGTCAATGTCTTTTCACATTTCTATGTAAGTTTCTTCTTGGTAATTGACAGATTGTGTTCCTACTATACTGACAATAACAACCACTTAGTATTTCTAAAAACATTATTATTCCCATGTGATGTTTAGCAGTTGTAAACCGGTTGAATATTTTTTTTACCAAGAGATTTCTTACTTAATGGCTTTCTCTAATTTGAGACTTTCTAAGTCGAACTCGTAAATATTCCATGTTTGGAATGTACGCGGTATAATTTTAATATTCATTTTTGAGTTTAATAATTCTTCGTCTTACTTTGTTATGATCACTTATAAATAAAATATGTGGGTATCAATGTCAAGGTTGGACTTCATAGTTCCAAATAAATTGAGCATTGCTTACTTACTTACGCCTGTTACCCCCCGTGGAGAAGCATAGGCCGCACACTAGTGTTATTCATCCAGCCCTGTCCTGGGCGATCCTTTCCAACTGTTATCCATCCTTTTCATATCTGTTTCTATTTCCCGGCATAATGTGTTCTTTGGACTTCCTTTTTTCCGCTTCCCTTCAGGATTCCAAGGGTAGGGCTTGCCTCGTGATGCAGCTTTGTGTATGTCCGATCCACTTCCAACGTATTTCCCTAGTTTCCTCTTCGCCCCCAAATGCCCTGGTACGGCCGAGAGTGGTGAGGGGCCACCCTCCCTCTTTAAATGCTCTCATACGGCCACGCGTATACAGCCTCTGCCAGGGAAGTCCTACTCACTGCCTTCTCGTGGCATTACTGTTGTCTACAAAATTGAGAGGACGAAAAGCGAATGTCCGGCGCTTTAACCGGGTTGGTGGACACGGAAAGTCCACCTAAGAGAGTTGGGAAACCCTGATTCCAAACCAATGATGCACATGGACTCCAGTATCCTGAGGGAACAAATTGAATATGAATCAATCGTTGGTCACCGGCTACCATGGGACTGCATTTCCTCACGATACTCCACTACCTTGTGGATCAGACCTTTAGGTCAAAGGCTCCGAGTGTGGCCCCCTAAGAAAACCACCTGCTTGAGTTTGAGCACCTGGGCAGTATCACAGCCCTCACACAAATCAAATGAAATTTGTGCGGCGCATATATATTTGGTGCCCCTTTGTACCAATATTTATGTGTTTAAATAAAAATAAATAAAAATTTCCTCTTCAGCTGGAAGCTGGTTTGTCCTCTCCCATAAAACGCTGTTGTTGATGGTATCCGACCAGTGAATGTTGAGTATTTTGCGTAAACAACTGTTTTATAAGTACTTGTACCTTCTTGACGATGGATGTAGTAGTTCTCCACGTTTCAGCTCCGTACAGCAGGACTGTCTTGACGTTCCTATTGAAGATTCTCGCTTTGAAGTTAGTTGACAGTTGTTTGGAGTTCCATATGTTCTTCAATTGTAGAAATGCTGTCCTTGTTTTGCCAATCCTCGCCTTTACATCTGCATCCGATCCTCCTTGTTTATCAATGATGCTTCCCAGGTACGTAAATGTTTCCACCTCTCCCAGAGTTTCTCCATCAAGTGTGACTGGGTTTGTGTTCTCCGTGTTGTATTTGAGAATCTTGCTTTTCCTTTGTGCATGTTTAGGCCTATTGATGCAGAGGCTGCTGCTACATTAGTTGTCTACGTCTGTATTTGTTCGTGTGTATGAGATAGGAGGGCTAGGTCATCTACGAAGTCCGAATCGTCTAATTGATTCTGAGATGTCCATTGTATTCTGTGCTTTCCCTCAGTTGTAGAGGTCTTCATAATCCCGTCAATCACCAGAAGAAAGAAGAAGGGAGAGAGTAGACAGTCTTTTCTGACTCCGGTCCTTACTGGAAATGCATCTGTCAGCTGTCCTCCATGCACGACTTTGCACTGTAGTCCGTCGTATGAGTTCCGGATAATGTTGACGATCTTCTCAGGAACTCCATAGTGTCGAAAAAGTTTCCATAATGTTCTCCGGTCCACGCTGTCAAACGCCTTCTTATAGTCAGTGAAGTTGATGTATAACGACGAATTCCCTTCAACTCATTGTTCCACGATGATCCGTTGTGGTCTGTGCACGACCGATCCTTATGGAATTCAGCCTCTTGGTCTCGAAGTCGGGCGTGTACTGCGTCTTTCATCTGCTTCAGCAACACTCTGTTGACAACTTTTCGTGATACAAACAACAGTGCGATGCCTCTGTATTTCTCACATTTGCTCAGATCTCCTTTCTTTGTTATCTTGATGAGGTATCCTTCTTTCCAGTCCATTGGCACTTGTTCTTCCTCCCAAACCTTCTGGAATAGAAGGTGAAGTGTACTTGCAGTTACTTCAACGTTTGCCTTCAGTGCTTCAGCTGGTATATTGCCAGGTCCTGTTGCTCTCCCATTCTTGATTTGTCTGATGACCCTCCATCTTGATTTCGTCGATCGTTGGTGGAGTAGTGACATCTATAGGAAGGTCTGTAGATGCTGCTTCGATATCCGGTAGATTCAACGGAGCTGGTCTATTCAGCAGCTCCTCGAAGTATTCTGACCATCTTTTCCTTTGTTCTTGAATCTCCGTGATTGTCTTTCCTTCTTTGTCTTTGACTGGTCTCTCTGGTTTACTGTATTTCCCTGCCAGTTTCTTCGTTGTATCATATAGTTGTTTCATGTTCCCTTCTGTTGCAGCTTTCTCCGCTGTCGTTGCTAGTTCTCCCATGTATTTCTGCTTGTTTGCTTCTGCATATTCATTTTGTGCCTTGACTTTCGCTGTTCTCGTTCGACTGTTGTTAATTGCTGTCTTCTTGTTTTCCCTTTCTTCAATCTTGTCTAGGGTTCCCATAGAGATCCATTCCTAATGATGATGCTTCTTGCGACCCAGAACCTCCTGACACGTTGAAGTTAGTGCTTGTTTTATCCCTTTCCAGTTGTCCGCCATCGTAGTTTCTTGTTCTTTCAGTAAATCCTGTAAAGCTTGGAACCTGTTGTTGAGAGTTATCTTGAATTCGTCGAATTTGTTAGGATCTGAAAGAAAGGCTGTATTAAACCTTTGTGACGTTGTTTTTACAGTTGTCCGGTACTTCTTTAGCTTCAGTTGTATCGCGGCCACAACCAAGTGGTGATCTGAAGTCATGTTAGCTCCTCTCCTGGTTCTCACATTTTCCATTGTCCTTCGGAATTTTTTGTTGATACAAATATGATCTATCTGGTTCTCTGTGGTGTGGTCCGGCGAGATCTATGTAGCTTTTTGTATGCGTTTGTGTGAAATATTGTGCCGCCTATAACCAACTTATTGAATGCACATAGATTTGCAAATCTCTCCCCGTTTTCATTTCTCTCTCCTAATCCATGTCGTCCAACTATATCTTCATATCCTGTTTTGTCCATTCCGACTTTGGCGTTTAGATCTTCCATCAGGATGGTGAGATCCTTTCTTGTGCACTTGGCTATGATTGATTGCAGCGTCTCATAAAATGGATGTTTATCGTCGTCGTTGCGGTCATTAGTGTGTACATAACATTGGATAATATTCATTGTGATCCCCTCCTTTGTTTTGAGTGATGCTTTGATGATTCTGGATCCATGAGACTCTATCCCACGAGTGCATTTCTTGCTTTTGTGGACAGCATTAGAGCAACTCCCTGAGTGTGTGGAGCATTCTCCTCTTCGTGACCAGAGTACAGCAGCATCTCTCGCGTATCTAGCCTTTGCTGTCCAGCTTGTGTTTAATGGGTTTCGCTGATCCCAAGTACTGCCAATTTGTATCTACTCATTTCCATTGCTATTTGACTGGTCTTCCCGGTCTCCCATATTGTTCAGACGTTCCATGTACCTATAAAAATTATTGCTCTGATTGTTCGAAGGGGTATCGGCCTCATGACCTCCGAAGGAACTCGGTTTTCATCATGAGGCGTAATAATTCTTCCTTCAACTCCTATGGCATAGTTTAAATTATTTTTTTCTGGTTAACGCTTTTTTAGCGCGTTAGTTTTCTACGGGAGGGCGTTGCCGACTCCATGCCCAACTCTCCTCCTTTACCCGGGCTTGGGACCGGCAGTAACTCTAGAAGAGCTACAAGCGGATTTAAATTGAGCATTGAGTAGAAATTTAATAATAAATACATTTTTGTGACATCCTAATGAGTAGAAAATTGTATCTCTGGCGTTTCGTGACTTAATATCAGTCATTTCTTCAGAGTATATATATGGTGCCCCCTTGTACCAATATTTATATGTTCAAATAAATAAATAACCAAAATCCCTGAACTGACTTAAATTAAATCACGAAGTATCAGAAACACGCGTTTTCGACTCATTAGGAATACACAAAAACATAGTTATTATTACATAAAGTATGGCTAATAGTAGACTTATTATGGAGTTTTTTTATTTTCGACCCATTAGAAGTAGTTTTGTTATAAAGTAATTTATCAAAGTAAATGACACCTTATTTCTGCAGGAAGCTAGCATGAACAGATAGCTAATTATTCTAAACAATAAATCACTGAATTCCTTTTAATACATTTCTTTTCTTTCGTATCCCTTTTTTGCAAAGTTAATTCAAGCATTCTTACCATCTATGATTAACAAAATAGATGAGAATTCAAGCTCTGGTATTCCAGTCAAATTTCGTCATCCCAGAGGACATATTGTTTGCGTTTCATCAATAGCTGGTCGGGTACCTTTAGCAGGTGGTGCAGACTATTGTGCATCTAAAGCTGCAGCTCTATTATTTTCTGAATCATTAGAATTGGAGCTGCTTAAGTTGGGAGTGGATGATGAAATCCGTGTTACACGTGTATTACCTTTTCTACTTAATACAGATATGTTTAAGGGTGTTACACCCAAGTAAGTCTTTTTTATTACTATTCATTCTATCTTAGAATAACATAAGTTAGGAGGCACTGGACAGTTTTTCCGTTAGTATGGGACTTCTCGATAACACGAACATACAACCCGAGACATCTAAATTTCGTGCCAAACATTAAACCTTTAGACCACTGAGTTGGGATTCAGTCTTCCACAATTCGAACTTAAATAGATTCCCATTATGGCACAATAATCATCCAACCCTGCATAGGACAAATATCCTACTTTCAATATGGCTGAATTGGATCAGTTGTGACTTACTAGGACCTTCGACTCTCGCCAAGACGAATATCAGACTAGTAGAAGTAGTAACAGTCATGAGAAACATTAGACATAAAATATATTATTCGAGAAAAAAGGGGATAAGTGGAATTAAAGAAACTTCACAAAATAATCAAAGGAATTAGGATCTGAGAGAGGATAAAGAGTGGGTAGCTTTCCGTAGTTAATCGTTCGTGTAAAATGAAATGATTGACCAACTAAACACCAATCGAATAATTTCACTATTTTCACCAAACGCTTAACATTTCAGAAAAGAGCTAACTTTATCCAACCTATTGTAATAAGCATATCCCGAATATTAAGTGTAAAGATGACTTTTTTGATTGTCACGCGTATTATTACAAGTATTATCCATTACATTATAGACATCCTTTGCTCTTCCCTACTGTGGATGCTAGCTATTGTGCAAATCGAATCGTTCAATCTGTACGTTTAAATGAACGAGTTGTTTATGTAACGACGCGATATCGTATATTGCCCATCTTACAAATGTAAGTATCCATTTTCCCCATATATCCTGACCACTTGATAAACTTAATTAAACAATAACAACTAGATTTACTCAATAAAACGAACCAATTATATTTCATTGTTAATTATTTTAGACATCTTTGTGATGTCCACATTATGTCCACTGTCTATTAAGTATCTAATGATCGCTCTTGTGATATGTTTAGAAAACCTTGTAAACACCGTTCTTTTGGTGGTTCCTTATGCAATTGCTATCGTAGGTACACGTGAATTCATAAGTCAATTCGGAGGTAACCTCAGAAACGTACTGATCCGCATTTTACTGGCCTTTTTTTGCATTATACACAAATTATCGTATAGCTTAATAATCAACACTGTTTTAGTCAATTCATATTACTGTCACTTGCCCAACTGATCTAGTAGTTTATTGACCTGCAAATTATTTAAGTTGATAATAGTTAACCAAAAAAGCTAAATTAGTCGGTGAGATTGCAAACTTTCACTAATACTGGGTAACATTACATTCTTAAAAATAGAGGTTGAATAAATTCATGTGACTGGTAGCTTCTAGTTCTAGTGTCATTTAGAATCATAACCTCAAATGTGTAAGGTTGATGATGGTTTGTGGTCCCACACCCAAAATTTACCACAATGATGGACTTTCAATTTCATTTTTTAATACTTGAACAACTGAATTGATACTCCCCTTGAATTTTCAGATGTAAAATATGAGTTTTCACATAGGCATGCACCGGTTCATGTCATATCTCAAGATATCATTAGAAGTAAAAACCAAGAAAATAGATATATTTCACTCATAACTAGTTGATGAAGTAATCTTCGTCGAATGAGACACTTACTACATATCCCAAGCCACTGTCTAGCTCGACGTCGAATTTTCAGTGTGGGAGTGGATTGAAGTAATGCTAAGGGTGTAAAAACAAAACGTATCATCAGTTCATAAGGCCATTAACAGTCAGACTAAGTCGTTTTGGTAGCTGTAGCTAATGGTTGGAAAGATGAAAAACAACATGGCTCACAATTGTCCGTAATTGCGCAGACACACTTGATATTTTTCTTCCCTTAGGTCCTGAGCTTTGGAATTATCTTATCCTTTTTTATTCTACGAATTCGTGTTATCTCGGATCATATCGTCTATGCTTACTTTTTTTCTACTACCACTGATTCTGCTACTAATTCTATCCATTGCTGTGGTGCGGTAACTTGGACCAATCCACATATGTACCAGGTTCTTCGTTGCATATGAATGAATACATGTATTTACTTATGGTACCTAATAGTCAATAGCTCAACGCCTTAACAATTAAACCACTGCTCCGCTGGACGCTTACTAATGTAAAGCTGACTGTCTAAACCTACAACTCACCAATCTATCTCTGATCTACTAACCATAACAGTTCAAATGTTCTTCTAAATAGCAGTCTATTTTTAGTAAGAGGGTTTGTGGAGATTGTTAAATGTTATTGAAATCACCTAAGGCAATCATTGAAAATCGGGAAGCACTGAACAGTTGCTTCGTCCTATCACGAGACTTTAGCAGTATGCAACCACACCTACACTGACGACTAAACCCAAAACCTCCGGGTCGTGTGAGGAGAACCCGACCTTTAGGTCGTTCGTCCGGCATTCGATGATCTACGTGTCTTACTTCAATCGACCAGCGTCATTTTCCATCCTTAATTGTAAAATCTGTTAGGAAATATCAAATCTTTTCATTTACTTAAATTGTCTGATTTTTATTTCAATGATCAGAATAATGTTTAGATCAACAAGTTGATTGATCCTTAAATAGTTTTAACATTATTACAGGCAATCAAAACTGTATTGCCTTATTTGAAAAAATATCAACTGTATCATTACTAATGTGGATATTATATACAACCTATCATTATTATTTCTATTCATTTATTTCCAGACTTCTTCCAACTAAAATGATCCATTGTCTGTATGAATACGCCAATACAGGCATGTATGTTGATCAATTGAAGCTTTATCGAAAAAAAGTCGGTGCCTTCAGTTAACCAAACCACTTTTTCTAAAATCGCCTATTTTATACATAAATACTTTGGTTTATTCATTTAATTCTCTTTACATTTAAATGAACTTCTTGATACTTGTTTTTTTTGCATAGATTAGGAAATAAATATTTATTACGAGATATAAAGTCGTTCAAAGTTCAGTGTTGTGAGAAGTGTTTTATGTGTTTATCGTTTGTCTTTTTTTAATAGACTGCAATTAACAACCACTTGATTATCATGCATACTTTTACACTTGTTTTATTTTGTACTGGCTAATAAAACCTCTAATATGTTCAATGTCCTTTGGATATTTCAAACATTTTATGTACTCGTTTACAGTTTTTTGTTCGTAAGTTCAATCTTTTGATTTCTTTCCGATAAACGATGTGATTAATAAAAACTAGGAATTTTTAACGGAGAAATCGAGAATTTCTTGTCACCGTTTTTTACTGTTCATCTTAAGATACACAATAAACTCACTGTACACATAGACTTATGTAAATACACTTGTTGTTGGAAATTAGTCCCAATAGTGCAGTAGCATCTACGTGGTTGCATAGACCAGATATTCACTCTACGTCAGGTCCTAGAACATAGACATACATTCAGACGTCCTACAATCGTAGTATTTCTTGACCTTAGGGCGGCATTTGACTCCGTTGATCGTGAGGTTCTATGGCAGTGTTTGACACTGAAAGGAGTACCAAAGAAGTACATTAACCTCATAAAGGCTCTCTACTCGAACACAACTTGTTGAGTTAGAGCCTATGGCGAACTGTCATCAGAATTGGTTACCTCAAGTGGTGTTCGTCAGGGCTGTCCACTCTCCCCATTCTTGTTTAACTTTGTCGTTGACATGCTTTTGGAGATAACACTTTCATCATCTCAATCTCCAGGAGTTGAACTTTTACCGGGAGATTCACTTGTTGACTTAGAATACGCCGACGACATAGTTTTATTTGGTGAAGACGCTGGCAACATGCAGAGTCTTCTGACTCTGACAACTATGCAGGCATGTTCGGGATGCGATTCTCTCCCTCAAAGTGCAAAATGTTACTTCAGGATTGGGTTGCAGCGACACCTGAACTAATGATAGGGAGTGGAGAAGTTGAGCGTGTTGACTGCTTCACTTATCTTGGGAGTCTCATCAGCCCTTGTGGTCTGGTGTGTGACGAAATCTCAGCACGGATACAGAAGGTTCGTTTAGCTTTCACCAACATGCGTCATTTATGGCGTAGGCAAGACATCCGTCTACCAACCAAAAGACGGGTTTACTGTGCAACAGTTCTTTCCGTCCAACTTTATGGCAGTGAAACATGGCCGGTAAGAATAGAGGACATTCGTAGGCTACTAGTATTCGATCATAGGTGTCTTCGAAGCATTGCTCGTATATCCTAGGACCACTCAGTAAGTAATATAATTGTTAGGAAACGGATACTAGGTAAGGATGGCAAATCGATTGATGAAGTAGTGAAATGGCTGGGACACGTGTTAAGTATGCCCAACCACCAACTGTCCCGACGTGCAATGTTTCATGGTGTAGGAGTAGGTTGGAAGAAAGCTAGGGGCGGCCAGACCAAAACGTGGCACAAATCCACGAAGTCACTGACAAGTGGACTGAGCCATGCTGGTAGGTGTAGACTACCTGGTTGGGATTCGCGAGATGATAGCAACCGATGGTTAGAGACCTTGAATGACATGGCTCAAAATCGTTTGCAATGGCGAAGTTGCATCCACTCTTTGTGTTCTGCCAAATTCTAATTTGAATTCATCGTGTCTCTATCTTTTTTCTCTTTCCAAATTTATTTCACTGTGTTATACTCCTTCAATAACATCTTCAAACCCTAATCTTTCGGATTACTGCTTATACTCTTACTACTTCTACCACTATGGGGATTTGAATTGACAACTTCATCTCTGTGTTAATGTGGTATGGCAACTCGAACTGATGTATGTACGTACGAAGTTCTACGTTGTGACTGACTGATTATTCTAAATCTAGAGTTTTAACATTGTGGAATGGCTCTTGCTCATTTCTCTTCACAGTCTATCTTGTATTTGTAATTCACATCGTAAAATGATCTCTAGTTATACGATCATTGAAAACTCCACATCACCGAAAATCTATTTTCGTCGTGGTATTGGACTTGTCAGTAATCGACGCTGATATATTATGCTTACATTTCTCACCCCCCCCCCATTATCTTAATGTAGAATGTGACAGATTGCATCGATCCATACCTGTTTTAGATTTCGCTTCATCTACGACTGTAAATTCCATCAGTTGAAAATGCTTCCTATCTATGTACAGTTGTCTTTTTTTACACAATAGAGATGTGAAATTCAATATCATTGTTTTCTAAATAACAATGAAGACAGATTTGTTGAACAGTATTCTAGAGTTTCATCAACCACATAAACATCAAATATTAACACTATATTGGTACAATGCTCAAGATAAAAAATAAGCATATCAGCAATCACCTGAAACTATCGGACGCGTATAACTAATCAATATCATGGAATTCCAAGCATTCAAACCATCCAACCTACTCGATCTCGTAAAATATTGTGTCGCATAGATATACCTATCTTCACTTACCACCATACAGTAAGTAATATTCTCAAACCATATTTAGCGCATTTTGCAAAATACGATATCATCTCGAGTACTCCACATTCCCATGAGGAATATTACACTTTAGTAAGACATCCTGATGTCTGTAACGTATCAGAAGGATGAGTTGCAAGTCTTTTATCCACATACAAAATATTTTTTTACTTAAAATAGTCGACTTATCACAATTATGTCAAGTAGTCTGTCTACGTAAATTTTCTCATGTTATCGTGACAAATCATTGTATGAAATCTCTATTCCTACATGCCCCCAAATGCCCTGGTACGGCCGAGAGTGGGGAGAGTCTGCTCTCCCTCTCCAAATGCTCTCATACGGCCACGCGTATACAGCCTCTGCCAGGGAAGTCCTACTCATTGCCTTCTCGTGGCATTACTGTTGTTTACGAAATTGAGAGGACGAAAAGCAAATGTACGGCGCTTTAACAGGGTTGGTGGACATGGAAAGTCCACCTAGGGGAGTTGAAAAACCCTGATTCCAAACCAATGGTGCACATGGGCTCCAGTATCCTTAGGGAACAAATTGAATATGAATCAATCGTTGGTCACCGGCTACCATGAGACTGCATTTCCTCACGATACTCCACTACCTTGTGGATCAGACCTTTAGGTCAAAGGCTCCGAGTGTGGCCCCCTAAGAAAACCACCCGCTTGAGTTTGAGCACCTGGGCAGTATTACAGCCCTCACACAAATCAAATGAGATTTGTGAGGCTCATATTTATCTGGTCCTTTTTTGTACCAATATTTATGTGTTTAAATAAATAAATAAAACTATTCCTACATAACTAATCCGAACCGGTGTTGCAAAAAACATCTAAACATTGTCTTTATTGTTGCACCACTCGATAAACTATATGAATGGCATCCGCCATACAGCCAGACTTGACTATTTTCATTCAGTCCATAAACTCGTTTTAGTGCTTGCAATATCGAGCATACATACGTTTTCAGCACATGTGTCAGCAACTGACGACTTTGAGTCCACTCTTATGTATAGTCAAATATATGCTAGTATTTCGGAACTATCCTTGGAACAACCACATCCAGGCTGGTATTAGTGAACAGACTGATGATAATCTATTTATAAAGTCCTTAACGAAATGTCCAATGGACCTACGGATATATGACAATAAAATCAATAACATTTGTTTCACCTCTATTCCTCAAACCTTCACCATACATCAACAGAAGTCCGTAATCATATTCCTACTTGAGGGCAAAAACAACTTAGCAAATTGTTATGAACAGTCACTACACCACAACCTATTTTATGGCTTTAGTCAATGAATGTAGTGCCGTACTCTATGAGAAATACCAGCTTTCCCATTTACACTCAAGTTTAGCAAGTTTCCTGATATGACATACTATTTATTACTCTACAGGTTATCCAATAAAGAAACTGCCACATATTCACTTTACCCAGTTCAATCACACTTTCTAGTAAGCGACTGAGACTATTTACTTCCGATAAAATCCACTATATACATCAAATCATCTAACACTAGATTTGTGAATTTCACACCAAACAATCCTTTTCTTTCCACGACAAACTTTTTACTTCGACGATGACACCTCTTCCTGTTTTTAAAACAATTTTTGACTTACCATGTGAAACTTTCCAACTAAATTTATAGTGATTGATACGGTCCTAACTGTGAGTGGACCAACGATATTCCATTCGACTTCATAAAACCTAAGCGAAACCACCTAGCATTAACTACATATTTCAAACATCCCTCTGCCAGGGAAGTCCTACTCATTGCCTTCTCGTGGCGGGGGTGTTGTTCATGAAATTGAGAGGACGAAAAACAAATGTACGGCGCTTTAACAGGGTTATTGGACACGGAAAGTTCACCTAGTGGAGCTGGGAAACCCTGATTCCAAACCAATGGTGCACATGGACTCCAGTATCCTGAGGGAACAAATTGAATATGAATCAATCGTTGGTCACCGGCTACCATGGGACTGCATTTCCTCACGATACTCCACTACCTTGTGGATCAGACCTTTAGGTCAAAGGCTCCGAGTGTGGCCCCCTAAGGAAACCACCTGCTTGAGTTTGAGCACCTGGGCAGTATCACAGCCCTCACACAAATCAAATGAAATTTGTGCGGCGCATATATATTTGGTGCCCCTTTGTACCAATATTTATGTGTTTAAATAAATAAATAAAACATCCCAACAAACGAAAACATGAAATCAAATGTAGCTCCCTATGTTTATTAATTTAACAATTGAACACAATAATTGACACAACAAGTACTCACAAAAAAATAATTAACACCAAGAAACATACATACGTACACGAATAATTATCACTTTAGCAATCCGTACAGACCGTGTCATCAACTACTGCCATGTTCATTTTTCGCACAACAGATGCAGTATCGTTTCATAAAATTGTTTGTGAAATACCTGTGAAAATAATACCGTTTTTCACTAAATTACACTCCGATATGTTTTTTTTTTCTACCTCTACAATCACCACCTAGTATAATCCCACCCAAATTATCGTCAGCAAACGGATCACGAATACAATATACACTTTCTAGAAGCCTGGAGCTATCGTTACAATACCAGGATACCTATTTACTTTATATCCTTTTTGAAGAATGGAGGCTTATCACCCTTGTAATCATACCTGATTTTTAAATCACATACACTGCAATGAAACAATTCATTTTGTATCTCAGATGACATAAAATTGAGTTTGCAGTGCGTCGCCACCAAGTTCCACTATGACTCATAACTACACGTTTACAGAAAAATATATTCAACACATTCAGTATCGTACTAATAATATATAGTTATATGTTTAATTAGTAAAGTACCACAGATAGAATTATTATTCCCATTACCATGGAGGATTTGCGAAGATTGTTGAGTTCTACGGTTTACACTGCTGACCGATCCTTAACAAGTATTTGCTTCCTATGTCCATAACTCTTACAGGGAATTGATGTACAACAGACTGAGACAAAAGTTATTGGTGTCTGTTAGTAAATTTTCAAGCTTAATAGGTCATTCTCAGTAGACCTTTTACCGATGATTAAAAGATTTAGAAGCCGTGTCTTTAATGAGTATGGCACAGCCGTGAGTAAAGGCCGTAAACATGATGATACCAACGGTAACCCAAACTCAATATGCACGTTTGTATGTGCTAAGCTTAATCTCAAAACTGCGTCATGCGACTTAAATAATTCTGTTTGGAGATATACCATCGATATTGTCTAGCAATTTGCTGCTAATAAACAGCCTTAGAAGGAACAGACTTACAGGTATCACCCTGTAAAAGTCTGCGGACAAGAGAGAAATTTTTAAACAGGATGATGATAAAGAGCGACTCGATAATTACAAACGTCAATTGTTTATTACACCTATCTAGAGATCTTTTCCTCCAACTTCCGAAAACCATCAAAAGTGGTCATAGAGATACACTAAAGTTTTCGTAAAGCCAAGTATTTTATTGAAAATTTCCACAAATACGGACTTCTGACGACATAAATATGTAATTTTCCAAGACATTCCACTAAGGAGAAATTCTATGAATTTCCTAGGTAAAATACCTGTATGTCTACTTTAGGTTTTATACACCAGAAACTAGAGCTTATTTTTTGTCCATGATTTCTATATAATACACATTTTCTTAGAAAATTCCGCCCTCGTGAAAACTTAGCTGTCTACTAGGTACTCCAGTAAACAGCTGTTGCTTATGATGTACTTTATGTTCAAGACTACTTCCCATATTTTACCTGATCAAACCAATTAAAATGCACACTAAATCAGTCAGATTTTGGATAAGCGTACGCGCGTAGTCTAATAAACGTGTAAACTCCGAGACCAAAACAACCAATATAGAGGAATATGCGTTGGAATATAGTGCACAAACCCTCCAAAATATCTGCTTTTTCGCCTCTCCGGGGTAAAAATGCTGATTCTCCTCCATTTTTGGTTGCTTTGCATTCCAAATGTCGCTCATTTGTCTACTTTTCGCCTAAATATACGCCGAATTAGTTTCGAAACCTAGGTTTTCAGACAATAACCCAGGGACGATTGTGAAAAATCTGTAGACATTGTGAAAAATTTTAGTGGACCTCAAATGTCGACATTTGGTCGAAAATGCGAGCTTTTCTACTTAGTTGGAAGTTATTAAAATTCAGTAAACTTTTACCGTACATTCTCACCACGTGACGTCTGCTTTGGACAGCGCTCCACATTCAGTATCCAATATCTATGTTTCAAGCTCGCCTAGATTAATTGATTTCTTTGTGTTTACTTCTGGTCGTCTTTGTATGGAACAGGGATTTTTGTTAATGCCTAATGAATAGTATTCCAGTCACTCGACTGCGCTAATTCTTGTTAGTTCTGTAGTCATATGTGGGTTTGTGCATCTAGTAATCTGACGGAGAGCATCTGTCTGAAGACATTAAGGATTTTAAATACCGGCAGAATGTCGAATTTTTTCAATGTAAGCAGTGATGAACATAAAGTTGGAATGCTGACGAGAGACGAATTTCTCAATAAATAAATAAATTGTTCGGCAGTCTGATTATTTCGCAAAGCAGACAGTATGAGAAGTCCAACGTTTAATAATAAAGTGGGAAACGAGGATGACAACGAGCGAGATGGCAAGCACTCATCGACATGTGATAATGATAAATGTGGGTAATTCACGAGACATTCATAGGAATAGTAGATGGTTATCCATGAGTATATGTTCGTCGAGCCGACTTTTGAAGCTATCCACTGAATGGTCACTGTAACTAGTGTTCATTTTGGAGTGTGGGCAACTCTTAATGAGAGAAAGTGGGAGCATACCTAGTATTTTGCTCGATGACGTTCATGTTTTTTGGGGGTTACCTAGCGGAGCGTAGTGATCATGCCCTGGTAAAGTGTTTGCGTTTAGGTGACGCGGCACATTTAGTGTACCGTTCACCACAATCAGGACACCTCTTATTCCTGATACAGCCCCAGTGCGATGCAACCAAACACGATCTTCAGGTTTATACACAGACCTGTTCGCTTGTTGGTCGTAAACATCCCCCCGGTGTCTTTTAGTATTCCGTAGATTGGCGTAGCGTTCTTCGACGTAAGTGTCCCCATAATATCCATGTCAACTCGCCCGTGTGGAACTTCTGCTGTCAATTTTTGAAAAATCCTGTTATATCTTCTTGGATAGATGGCCATCAAAATCTCTGGCAAATCGCGCGTTGAGTCTCTCGTTTATCCGACATCTCGACGCATCTACTCGATAGGATTCTGACTTCTACACGTGGTACTATCAAAAAGGGCTCTTTTGACTCACTGCCTAGAAATAACGTGTTCCCATACGACCTCAGTCATAAAGAAAGCGCGTCGCTAAGGGATAATCCCTCATTACTATTAATAATATTACCATTATTATTATTATTATTATTATTATTATTATTATTATTCATAGCAAACATCTTATGGGTACATAAGTGTTGTGGGGACACCATTTCGGGTCTCTTCAAAAATTCAATAATACACAAGTTTCGACAATGTTGGCGTTATATCTGCCATATATGAGAAAGGAAAGAAAGACAAAATATTATCAATGGAATAATAATAAATCAGGTTCTGTATACTTGAGAAGAATACTGAATTGATTTTAAAGAAGGAAAGTAAGAAACGAAGGAAATATAAATAAGGGAGACGCGAAATACGTAAATAGCTTAATTAGCGTATTTATGAACACAGAACAAGAATAAACGACTATGTATGTATGGCCAAATGAGTAATAAAAATAAGATAAAACAAAATAAACTAATAGGCAAATAACTTATTATTGAGGTAAGATATGACGTTAGAATAAATGTTTGTGCAGTCATAGTTTGGAGTGAGGCTATGAAAGTCTCAATTAAGTGCAAGGGATAATCCCTATGTAGGAGTCGTATATGCATAGTGAAGATAAAACGAGTCTGAGAAGTTGATTTAGGCCTAACTCTGAGACAGATGACTCATTATTTCTATGTAGTTGCCTTTGGTAAATGAATCACAGATCAGATTCCGTTGCTTGCATAGACGACCAGTCGATCTCAGGGGCTATTCTAAGGACAGAGCTAGTGGTACCATGAGAATAAGGTATACGAGACAGAGAATCGACTTTTGTATGTTTGCATATGAGTGTGTCCTCGCACGTAAATACGAACTCCTGTAACCTCTCCTATCAGCGCGCTACTTGACCTTCTGGCTGGCGGAACGGACGAAGCCCTGTAGTGCACGATGGTCTGTGCGTACACGAAACGGAAGTCCTAGGAAGTAATGACAAAATTGTTGCAAAAACTTTATCAAAGCCAGCATCCCTCGGCGCATCGTAGGATACTTATCTAACGGCCGACTAACGTACGCTATAGCCCACTCCTGTCTACGTTGTGTTGTTTAAGATAGGACTACTCCAACAGCTGACGAGCTAGGATCCGTATCACGTGCAAACTCACCTCCATAAGCCTAAGTGTCCAGAAAAATAGTATTGGTGGAACAGCAAGACATGACTTCAAAATGGTTAAAGCCTATTGGCACTCTGTAATTCACAAAAATTGTCGTCCTTTCTGAGTCAGTTGATGTAAAGTTGCTGCCAGGGATGCGAAATCGTGTACAAAACGTCTATGATAAGAAGTGAACCCCAGAAAGCTGCGAAAATTCTCGGCGGCTAGTTAATAATGGCGTTCGTTTTTTCCTTATTTGTTCCTGCTCCTTTCTCAGAAATGCGATGTCCCCGAAAAGAGCACTTCCTTCTACAGAAGTCGACATTTAGATGGTTTTACCCTTAAATTGAGTGGCTTAATACTTTGTAGAACTGCCCCCAAATTGGCATTATACTGTTTAAACGTGTCGCCATGCACAATGACACCATCAGTGTAAATTAGGCACTTGTGTGGTACCAGGCTGTGTAAAAATGTCTGCATTATTTGTCGATAGGTAACTGGAGTATTAATTAATCCGAAAGGTATTACTTGAAATTCGTAGAGCTCATCTGGTACGATGAATGAAGTCTTCTTTCTGTCCTGGGGTCATACTTCCACTTGCCAATACCCAGGTACAAGTTCCAAAGTTGAGAATCAGCATGCGTCTAATGGCAGTGGAAAAGAGTCACGTTTCGTTACAGCATAAAGACGACGGTAATCGGATGGGGGAACCTTTACGTTTCACTAGAACGATGGGCGAAACCCAGCGTGATGAAGAAGGTACAATAATCGTTTTTAGGCATCTTTTTTATCATTGGGTCTAGTTGTAGCTGATAGTGCACTGGTACTCTCGAGGTGGTTCATGCAGTGGCATGTGGTCACTTGTGCGGATCGAGTGTTGTACAGGAGTCATCCGATTCCCGGAGATATTCTCTGAGAAAACAGAGCTAAATTGTCAGAATAGAGAAACAGTTGACAGACGGTCGCTCTCCATTATTTGTTCATTACTTTGTACTTGACATATAACTTCAGACAACCCTATATGAGTGACAGATTTAATTACGGTCCTGTACAGGTGTGCCTGCACAGTCACTTTACCAATTTGTACTCCGGTCCTAGTTACTTGTGTAGCGACTTTGTGTTTTTACATTAAATGAACTCCGAGCATTATATCCCAAGTCAGTGTAGGGTATACTAAGAGTTCATGTAGAAACGAGCGTTTGTTTACTGTCACATCTAACCACACCTTGGGGTATGCTTCCAACAGATCACCACTCGTTCTTTCTAGTTCCGAAAAACACGGCGTTCGCCGGTTCTCAAGACTCAGTGTGCGTAAAAATTCCTCCTTCACAATAGATATTAAAGCACCCGTATCAAGTAGGATAGTAGTTTCCACTCCTTGCAAACTACCTCCTTAGTGTGATAGAATACACTGATATAGAATAGTATGAAGACAAATAGTAAAAACTAGTCTTACCTTGATTCCAGATTCCATTATGCCCACATTCCCGGGCTCTCAGACCAAATCGTTGGCAGTAGAAGAATTGAGTCTTCCGATCCTGATTATTAGTTCGTAGCGATTGTCTAGCCGACATATGTTTGACCGCGTTGTTGGGGATGTTAGATCCATAGAACTCACATGGTAAATGCCTTATTTTTTTAATTTTGCTTTAAAAATTTGAATTTCTTGTTTTCGCGTCAAAAGCACCATTTTCACCTTCACTCTGTACTTCCCACTTGGGAGGACCTTAAATGTTATTTGTTTGTTGCCTCTTTTAATATACTATTTTGTAGTGTTTCTAAATGACATTCTTATACCGTATATACGCTTGAGTTGTGCCTACTTATGTTGTTTGAGCTTCTGGCTGCTTGTGGTATACAGTTCCATCTCCATAACTTCTAAAATTATGGAGTCCCTAATATACGACGCTATACACAAATACTTATAATCCTCAAAGTTCTTTTTCACTCCAACAGCATGGTTTCGTTAAGGGTCATTCTTGTATGACCAACCTTCTGACTGAGGTGGATAAATGGACAACCATCCTTGATCGCAAGGGGGAAGGTTGACGTCATTTACCTGGATTTCCCAAAAGCTTTTGATAGGGTCGACCGCATATGTCTTATCAATAAGCTTAGACGATTGGGTATCAAAACCCCTCTGATTGACTGGCTCGCTTCATATCTAGAAAACCGACATTTTAAGGTCAGTGTTAACTTCACTTTCTCTCAGGTCATGGAATGTCCTAGTGGGGTCCCCAAGGCTCAATACTAGGACCTCTTCTCTTCTTGATTTGCATTAACGATCTTCCTCAACAAGTTTCATTTGACTTATTGCTTTTTGCTGATGATGTGAAACTTTGGAGAGAGATACGCAACTGAGAGGATATGCTGGCACTTCAGGAGGATCTGACTCAACTTCAAAGTTGGGCAGACGACAATGGACTTACCCTCAAAACTTCAAAATGCAAAGTAGTCCATCTGCGACATGTTGCAGACCATAGTTACAACTTGGGAAACTCCTCTCTAGAAGTTCCCCAAGTCGAAAAAGATTTAGGAGTGTTGGTACCCTACGACTTGATGTCGTACGCTGACTGTGACAAAAACGCATTTCAAGCAAACCTTGCACTGGTAACATTGAAGCGCATTTTTGGCCAGTTTGACGGTAGAACTTTCCACATAATCTTCAACAGTTTTATTCGTTTCCACTTAGAGTACGGAAACATAGTATTTCCTCCCTCCCTCCAAATAGAGAGAGACACTCTGGAACGTATCCAACGTCGAGCTACGAAATCAGTGGGGGAACTCAAATTCAAGCATTATGAAGACCTTCCCCAACCACTTAACCGTTACTCATTAGAGTACAGTCGTCTTAGAGGTGCCTTTCTGGTGGCTTACAGCATCCTTAGCACTTCTGGGCATCCCCTTAAACACCTACTTAACTTTAGTCACAATACAAACATAAGGGGTAACATCCAGAAACTGGAGACCCAACATAGCAGGACGGACTGTAGATACAACTTCTACTCCTTAAGAGTTGTCAAATGCTGAAATTTGCTGCCGATCGAGCTAGTCCAAAAATCTTCCCAGGAGTCCTTAAACAGAAAACTTGACCTATTCTTAAGGACTGAGGATAGTATCTCACAATGAAACTAATTACGTTATCCTCTATTATCGTTAATATACCTAGGTTCTTGCCTGGAGGCATTGGTGACCCATTGCTACTAGACACTGGAAGCGAAAGCCTCTCCTATTCCGTCCACAACTGTTTGAACCATTTATGCTGTATATACGCTTCAGTTGTGCCTATTGTTGTTGCTTGAGCATCTGGCTGCTTGTGTTATACAGTTGCCTCTTCTGAGTTTGCATCTATCTCTCTAGTTAGTGGGGCTAGGATGCATCGGGATAGCTAGCTTATTGGACATTGTGTCACTGAGTCTTTATTCCGTTCGTAGATTAGGTGAACTCCTAATCTCTTCAAACACAGCACACGGAAGCAGTTTGAGCGGTAGCAATGTGATGCGCTGCCCCAGCTTCTTCGATAGACGTTACTGTCGGATGGGATGCACCCGATGGAATTGTTAGTTTATTGGTGTCCATAATACGATGAACCGTGGATTTTAGATCCCGCGTGCTAGTTGGTGGCACACGTAGATGTAGTCAGAGCTAACCTGACAAAAGCCCCTCTTCTCGTCCACCGATCTCTATACGAGGGAATGCATGCATGGCTATCTGCCATAAAGAGTAGAAATACTCGACTGGATACTTGTTTGGCTTTTGTTGGTGGGAGAGAAACTGATTGGTAATCTATCGCGTGACCGCAGGCATGAAAAACATTCCACCATCCTATACGCAAGACGTGCTGAGTAGAGCAAAAAGGTGTCTGGGTCCTGAGCATCCGAACAGTGTTGAAAGCAGCATGGGAAAGTTTGCATGCGACCATGTTTTGGGACTGACTCACCCGCTGTGTTGTCGACCACTACGGGTTGGAGGTATCGTAAGAACTGGGATGGTGACCTATCACCTAATGTTTCTCCTCAGAAAAGCCTGTGAATTCTTTGACCGTCTGACAACCATAGATGAATCATGATCTCACGTCCTATAGTGGTGTGTGGTTGTGAGTTTGGGGGACTCAAAATAAAGTCACGGACTTCTTTGGAGATTAAATGATGGGAGACAGAGTATAAATCCCAGGGACAAATTCCCTCATATTTAGTATTGTGCCTCATGGAATAATGCTCTCGTCGAGCAAACCACAACTCGAAGTCACTACGATCAAATTCTGGGAGTCGAGATCTCGTAATCATAGCAGTATCCATCCCTACCGGTGACCAATCACACATATCTTCTAAGCTTTCCGTCTGAATTGAGTCTGACATGTTGTATATAGACTAATATATCATTACAATATAAACGGGGTAAAATAATTATTCTAACATAAATACTGTGATATATATATATATGAAATTTATGTCAAAGTTAATCCGAAGGTATACATCTATGACAAAACAAAAGATAAGTAAAACGAAAGTTAATTTTTATGTTTAAAACTGAGCCATCCAATTTTGTGCAGGTGTATACCCCTCGTTTTATCGATAGAAAAAAAAACAGACTTAATGTTAAATAGGCCCTTATTCAGATCGCGCAACAGATCAGTTGCAAAGCGAAGTTTTTTTTTTTCAAACACAAAGTTTTGACGCTGAATATAAAGTGATAGGAAATATAAAGCCTACACAAAATAAGGAAGTATATAAATACTTGAGTTATAATGTCTTGATATTACTAAGGTGTTTGCAGATGACTCTTAACTAATCAACCTAAGTTGAAAGCATGAGTCAACTTTGAAACATACTAAATCTCCACAAAACCCCTTCTGATAATTAATATAATCAAACTAAGTTGTCACAAACTGACTGAAGTAATATACACCCGGTTACAAACACAACAGAAATAGTCCATATCTAGTCACCAGTGCAAGACCTTGATAGGACAATTCCATCCAACCGCCTTTAGAAGGCTCATAGTGAAATCTGAATAATAATGAATCTTAATCAAACTAAGCGCACCTTCTGTCAATTTGACAGAAATGTTTTACGTCTAATTTTTCAGACTTCCGTTCAAAGACCTTAAGAGATTAGAAATATTGTATTTCTGCTTCATTTTTAAAAGATAAGAACACCAATGTGCACTTTGAAAGATGAAATTCGGAATCAATTTTGGGACTCTGATTCGAGCCTTAGGAGGAATCTTTTAATCTTTACCCAATAAAATGTAGACAACTCATAGATAACCTTTTCCTGACCTATATCACCCCAAATACTTCTGGATATTCTCTAAAGTGTCTAATTAACCTTTATCCCAAGACAAACTGCGTGGAAAACATCAAGAAAATAGAGGTACAACGTGGAAAACTCGGTTATGAAGACACGTTCTACTACTTAAGAGCAATTGGAATTCGGAATTCACGACAGAGTGAGGTGATCCAAGTGACTTTCGCGTGGTAATCCATAAGGTAATTTAATGTAACCTTAAGGACTAAAAACAGTATTTCATACTAATTTGATGGATTGGAGAAAGTTATTACTATCCTTTCAACAACATTTTAAACAATTTGATAGGTGTTCTTGGACAGGGTCGAAAACTTCGGCTCAGTTGCACTGATCGATGTGGATGAAGAAAGAATTTGGAGTTTCCTACAACAATAGAGAAATAGCTAGTAGACAATTGATTAAAACTTGTTTTGTCAAAATATGTTATGAACTTTCAACTACACTTGATATAAACAATTTACATCGTGCGAACTCGCCCACATTCATTTTCTTGTTGTGCGATCTCGAGCTAGACTCTGATGAGGGCTTGGAAACCAGCTAAAAACTACATTATGGATACAACCTATGGAAAATGTTACGGTTCATTTACTGCGATCAGAATGGAATGGCTTTCAATATTGTTTCAAACGTAATTACGGACTTAACATAAAGTCCATAGCATTTTTACATTCTCTCCCATCTACAGAGACGCGAATTCCTTAAACCAAGTACAGAGACATATAACTAAGTGGGTGATGAGTCTAAGCAGTACGGTTTTAGGTACTACACCTAAACTTCTAGAAAGTGACCGCTGAATCCTAAGGTATCTTCAGGATGCATTTAAACCGACCAAGTATTAACTAGATAAGATATAATTACCTTGAGAAATCCGGAATGTCACAATATTCTTTTCAATGACATAACTGAGATTGAAACATTATTTTGATGAACATCTTACTGTTTGGGTTATAAAGAATGTACCGTGTGAATGACCTAAATTTGTTTGGTGCAATTATAAATTGATAAGTGTAAGAGTTAACTGGTCGAAATACAGTACGATACGACCCAACCATCAGTTGATATGAATAATAAATTTATAAATCTCATATGTTTTTTGTTCAGCACTCTGATCAACGATATTAGGAATACAATCTTCTAAAAAAGTAAGTTATTGCTACCCAATTAGAACAAACTTGTAACGCTACACAACAGTTGACGCTAATCAATATAACGAATAATTCAGGTGTTTGAAGCTTCTCTTTAAAGATCAAATTTGTTTCATAGAGTATAGGTGTTATTATTCACCAAGATTGACTTTTGACGACACCAGTAAAAAGAATTTAATGGTAGTGTTCACTTTGGAAAAAATAAGATACATAATAATATTTTAAGACCCTTTCAAATATCTCATATCCAACTGATTCTAACTCTAAAAAGCAATTGAGTGAAAAATGAAGTATTGATATATCATATGCCAGTTTAAAGGACAAATATCTTTCCAAATCTCCACCAGTATTGAAAGTACAAGACTTACTACATAACTATTCAATGAGTAACATGCAGGGCTCAATTGAATGTAAGACTCGTTAATCAAAACTAACAAGTTTCATACATTTTGATGTGATCCGCAAAACTAGAAGCCTGAACAAATTACGGAAGCTATTTTCGGGGACGTTAATTCATTTAATTCAAAGCTTGTAAAACTGTAACATTTACTTTTGCCCCTAGCCTGTTCTACAGATCATAAGCTTTCGTTTGATGTATAATTCATTGCCATAGCATTTTCTGTTCTAAAGTTATTGTCATTTAGACGTAATCTTTTGTACCCTATTTTCTACTAAAATCCCCCAGTTTTGGACATGATTGTATTTTTTAAATTATTGTACGTTGTGGTCCGCTTAGTCATCTATTTATTCATGTAACTTTTCACCCTAATCTGAATTGGGAATTCAAGTGCTAGATCGGGGTTGGAATAAAGTGATTAGTGTTCCAGCTGTCTTTGTCTTCTCTCTCTCTCTCGCGTGCTTGCCAGCCAATCAGGGATAGAATAGTTTTCGTCTCCCTACCCCTATTTCGAACTCACGCATATTAGCCTCAAGGTTAAGCCAGTCAGCCTATCGTGTCAAGGTCTTAATCTACATTATACTCGGCACTAAGTGGGTAGACAGATTCAAGGACGTAACAAAAGTGGCGACGGGGATTTTTTTTTAAAAAAAATATTGATTGATTCAAATCAAAATGTCTGTTTCTTTGGACGACCTTAAAACTATTCTACAAATCCAGCAAGCTCAGAATGATGCAAACCAAATGAAGCTTTTAGATGCATTGATGCAGAAGCTCTCATTTCATTCATCATCAAATTCTCAGTCAGATAAATATGACAGCATCGCAAATTCCATTTGTGAATTCAATTATGATCCCGATTCTGGTATTATTTTCGATTCCTGGTTTCGTCGCTTTGAAGGCACATTTCGTGTTGAATGCTCAAATCTTGATGATGCAGCCAAAGTTCGCCTACTCTTGAGAAGACTCGGAACACTTGAATATAACAAATATGTGAATTTCATTTTGCCACAAAATCCACGAGATTTATCATTCAATGAGACAGTTCAGATTTTATCTAAAATTTTTGGTGAACAATCCTCATTATTCAGCATCCGTTATCAGTGTTTTCAAATATGTAAATCCTTATCTGATGATTATCTTACATACGCTGGACATGTAAATAAAGAATGCGAATGTTTTAGAATAAATGAAATTACAGCAGATCAATTTAAATGTCTGATTTTTATCTGTGGATTAAAGAATCCGGAAGACATGGATATACGTACCAGAATTCTATCACGCATTGAGCAGGAGCCTAACATGACCCTGCAAATGGTCACAACCGAGTGTCAACGGTTGTTAAATCTTAAACATGATACCACGATGGTACAGCAAAATGCAAAGACTTCCAATCTTGCTTCAATAAATGCATGCAGATCTTCCAAACCTTCCAAACAAAAGACGGCGAACACACAGAAACCTTCTGGTAAACCACAATCACCATGTTGGTCCTGCGGATCATGGCACTTTGTGAAGTTATGCCCATTTAAGAGCCACAAATGCCGCCAATGTCATCGCATTGGTCATAAAGAAGGTTACTGCTCCTCAGATAAACGTCAGTCCAAACATCGTGGCATAAATGTGAAGCGACAGCTACAGAGTCAAGTCAAAAGCACATTTGCAACTTTTAAAGTGGGATTTCAAAGTAAACGGAAGTACGTGAACTTATTAGTAAATGAAAAACCTATTCGTCTTCAGTTGGACACTGCTTCCGACATTACACTGATCTCCAAAAACACATGGCGTAAGCTAGGGTGCCCACGCATCCGACCAACAGAGCATGTTGCTCGAAATGCTTCAGGCGACATAGTGAAGCTAACTGGAGAAGTCACCTGCAACGTGCAGTTCAAGGGACATAAATTTACTGATGTTTGTTATCTAACAAATCGGCATGATTTAGATCTATTGGGATTGGACTGGATTGAGAAGATTGATGTCTTAAATAGTTTATTAAATGAAGTATGTTCTCATAATCCTTGCTCTAATTCTATCCAAAATTCTCATGATATTTCTGAATCAAATGCCTCAGTTGTGTTATGTTCCCCTGATGTTTATGAACTAAATGCTTCTGATGTAACATGTTCTCGTAATATTTCTGAATCAAATACCTCCGAT
Source organism: Schistosoma mansoni (assembly GCF_000237925.1). Lineage (NCBI taxonomy): Eukaryota > Metazoa > Platyhelminthes > Trematoda > Strigeidida > Schistosomatidae > Schistosoma > Schistosoma mansoni. The sequence continues at coordinate 667,952 of NW_017386006.1, read as the reverse complement.
TTATTGTGTTCTCATCATGATGTCAAATCGAATAACTCCGATTTAATGTGTTCTCACAATGATATTAAATCAAATGACTCCGATGGAACATGTTCACAAAATGTTTCCCCATCAAATTCATCAAACAAAGTATGCTGTCGTAATATCTCAAAATCTCATGCATCTTATGCCTCTAAAATGTCGACCACATCCCATGTAAATCATCTTCGACAAAAACATGCAGGTGTATTCCAAAACAAACTGGGCTGTTGTAAGTTCACCAAAGTTTTCTTGTCGTTAAAGAAAAATGCAAAACCTATCTTCAGACCAAAACGACCAGTACCTTATGCTGCTCTGTCAGTCGTTGACCAGGAACTTGACAGGTTGGAAGCACTGGGTGTCATTCAGCCAGTAAATTATTCACCGTGGGCTGCTCCCATAGCAGTTGTGAGAAAGGCAAATGGGACTGTTCGCATATGTGCTGATTTTTCCACTGGTCTAAATGATGCTTTAGAGGATCACACTTATCCACTTCCCATACAGGAAGATTTATTTATCAAACTAAATGGAGGGAAGTATTTTGCTAAGATTGACCTTGCTGACGCATATCTCCAAATAGCAGTTGATCCAGTCTCCCAACCACTACTGACGATTAACACTCACAGAGGTCTTTATCAATATAAACGTTTGCCTTTTGGTGTGAAACCAGCACCAGCTATCTTTCAACAAATTATGGACACTATGTTGGCAAATTTGCCAGGAGTCGCTGTCTATCTGGATGATGTTATCGTTACAGGTTCCAGTAAGTCCGATTTATTTGATCGACTTGATGCTGTTTTGACCAAAATATCTGAGTATGGATTTTATCTAAAAGAAGAGAAGTGTAAATTTTTCATGGACTCGGTAAAATATCTTGGTTTTGTTTTCGACAAAAATGGACGACGCCCAGATCCAGAAAACGTACGAGCTATCCAAAATATGCCTCCACCATCTAACGTCGCAACTCTACGCTCGTTCCTTGGTCTTATCAGTTATTACAGTAACTTTTTACCAGAATTGCATCGCCTCCGAGCACCCATGAACCATCTATTATCCAAAAATGTAAAATGGAATTGGTCCACTGAGTGTCAAAAGAGTTTTGACAAAGTAAAGTCACTATTAATATCAGACCTACTTCTTACGTATTTTGATCCCTCACTGGAAATCGTTGTTGCCGCAGATGCTTCTGATTATGGTGTCGGAGCTGTTATATCCCACAGGTTTCAAGACGGCACAGAGAAAGCTATAGCCCATGCCTCCAGAACGTTGACTTCGGCAGAACGCAAGTACAGCCAAATTGAGAAAGAAGGATTGGCACTAGTTTTTGCAGTTAAGAAGTTTCACAAAATGCTGCATGGTAGAAAATTTACCTTATTTACTGATCATAAACCCCTATTATCGATCTTTGGATCTAAGAAAGGTATACCAGTTTATACTGCAAATCGCCCCCAACGATGGGCTACAATGTTGTTGGGTTATGATTTCACTATCAAATACAAATCTACCTCTGACTTTGGTCATGCTGATGCACTATCGCGCTTAATAAGAAATCATAAGCTTGAAGATGAAGATACTGTCATTGCTTCTATATCAGTGGAAGAAGATGTAAGCAGCATGTTGCTCAATTCAACGCGAATTCTTCCAGTGACAGCTGCTCGAATCGCTGATCACACTCTCCGTGATCCTATCTTAAGGCAACTAGCTACATTTATCCGGCGTGGTTGGCCCCCACGTATAACATCTCATGAACTAAAACAGTATTATCAACGACGCCAATCTTTATCCATCGTAAATGACTGTATTATGTTCGCTGATCGCGTAGTAATTCCAAGTAACCTACGCTCACTCGTTCTGAAACAACTGCACACAGCTCATCCAGGTATTGGAAGAATGAAAGCTATTGCTCGAAGTTATGTATACTGGCCTAACATTGATGAACACATCGAAGATTTAGTGCGTGCGTGCAGAAAATGTGCTGCAGCCTCGAAATGTCCACGGAAAGCTGAACTCAATTCTTGGCCATCGCCGAAAGAACCTTGGTCGCGTATACACATTGATTTTGCCGGCCCATTTCAAGGTACATATTTCCTCATTTGTGTCGACGCCTACTCAAAGTGGCCAGAGATTCTACCCATGAAGCAAATCACGTCGCAAGAGACTATTATCGAGTTACGGCAGTTATTCTCTCGTTTCGGAGTCCCAGATATTCTCGTGTCAGATAATGGCACTCAGTTTACTTCTTCCATTTTCTCCGACTTCTGCAACAGGTTTGGGGTCAAACATGTTCGTTCACCTCCATACCATCCACAATCAAATGGTCAAGCAGAAAGGTTTGTGGATACCTTCAAAAGAGCGCTACTGAAGGCAAGGGGGGAAGGGAAGATAAAGGAAATTCTTGATGATTTTCTATTAGTCTACAGAACGACCCCAAATCCATCAGCGCCGAATAAATTGTCTCCAGCAGAAACTATGTTTGGTAGAAAAGTTAAAACTGCTCTCGATGCCATAAAACCAAAGCAAAATGGTGTAGGAAGAAGAAACCAGAAGATGGAATCTCAATTTAATCGTCACCATGGGGCGAAAAGTAGAATCTTCCGAGATAATCAAAAAGTATGTGTCCGTGATTTCCGATACTCACCTCCACAATGGACCAGTGGACGCATACTTGGGAGACGAGGGAATGTAATGTATGTGGTGGAGGTTGAAGGCCAAAAGTGGATACGTCACGCTAACCACATACTGGAAAGTTCTGGTACTCCTCAGAAAACCGAGAAAATGTGCTCAATGTGGGAAGTCTTCCTGGACAGTTTCGACATAGGAAGTCCAGCAACTAAGAAAACTGTACAACTGGAACAACATCCTATTAGGAGATCACAACGGAAACGCAGAAGGCCCGATATACTGCAGGTGGACCCGAAGAAAAGAGCATATACTTCTGAGGGGAGATATCAGTGATGATATCTTAGCTACTGTTTGTAATTAGTGTCTAACCGTTTTTCTTTTTTGTTTATTTCAGTTAACCCAATTGGTCACGACCACAACGCAATCCAGTTTTCCTTTATGCACTCAGTCAATGGCAGGGATGACATAACTTTTTTTTTGTCAAGGGGGAAGATGATGTGATCCGCAAAACTAGAAGCCTGAACAAATTACGGAAGCTATTTTCGGGGACGTTAATTCATTTAATTCAAAGCTTGTAAAACTGTAACATTTACTTTTGCCCCTAGCCTATTCTACAGATCATAAGCTTTCGTTTGATGTATAATTCATTGCCATAGCATTTTCTGTTCTAAAGTTATTGTCATTTAGACGTAATCTTTTGTACCCTATTTTCTACTAAAATCCCCCAGTTTTGGACATGATTGTATTTTTTAAATTATTGTACGTTGTGGTCCGCTTAGTCATCTATTTATTCATGTAACTTTTCACCCTAATCTGAATTGGGAATTCAAGTGCTAGATCGGGGTTGGAATAAAGTGATTAGTGTTCCAGCTGTCTTTGTCTTCTCTCTCTCTCTCGCGTGCTTGCCAGCCAATCAGGGATAGAATAGTTTTCGTCTCCCTACCCCTATTTCGAACTCACGCATATTAGCCTCAAGGTTAAGCCAGTCAGCCTATCGTGTCAAGGTCTTAATCTACATTATACTCGGCACTAAGTGGGTAGACAGATTCAAGGACGTAACAATAGGAAAATCTTATGGAACCATCTCCGACACTATGGTGTACTTGAGGAGATTGTCAACATTATTCGGAATTCATTCGACGGACTACATTTAAAAGTCGTGTATGGAGGACAGCTAATAAGTGCATTCGAATTGACGAATGGTGTCAGACAATGTTGCTTATACTCGTACTTCCTCTTTCTCTTCCTTCTGGTGGTTGACTGGATTATGAAGACCTCGACATCGCAGGGGAAGTACGCAATACAGTGGACAGATTGGACACGGCTAAACGATTTGGACTTCGCACATCACCTAGCTCTCCTATCCCATACACACCAACAAATTCAGGTGAAGAAAGTTGATGTAGAATCAGCATCTGGATCAGTAGGCCTCAACATTCACAAAAGAAGATCAGGATCCTCAAATACAACACAGAGTGCACAAACGTAATCACCCTTGATGGAGAAGCAGTGGAAGTGGTGGAAAGGTTTTCGTACTTGAACAGCATGATAGATAAACGAGAGAGATTTGATGTGTAATGTGAAGGTTTTGATTTGTAAATCAAGGATAGCATTACTACAATTGAAAAACAACTGAAACTCTAAACAACTGTCAGTCAGCATCAAAGTCAGAATCTTCAAATTCAGACTTTAATACTGCCCTATTGTACGGAGTTGAAACTTTAAGAACCTGTAATGAAGTGGTCGATAAATGAGGTGGGAAAGGGCAATTAATGGCTCAGTGCAAAATTGCATTGTGCTTTCCTGAAGTATGAAAACCATACATCAAATACATAATTTGCACATATTCCACCAGTTGTCCTTTACATGATTCATGATTCATTCAATTCCATCGTGATTACAATTACCTTCTGCTTCTCTTCCTCTTTTCTTTAACTGAATCTTCCCAATCTTCTTCAGGTATGCATTCTACTTCCTACTGGTCCTACATACTACTTAAATCTGTCAACATATGTAGTATACACCACACCACAACCATCATCAAAAAAGTGCAAGCATTTCTAAATACATGTCTACGAAAGATTATCAGTGTTCGTTGTGCGGATACCATCAGTAAAAAATTACTGTGTGAGAGAACAAACCAGTTTCCATCTGAAGAGGAAATTAGGTGAAGACGTTGGAGGTGAATAGGATATGCATTGACAAAATGAACAAACTGCATCATGACGCAATCCCTGACTTGGAATCCTGAAGAGTTAAGGGAAAGCTTAAGACCAAGAAACCTATTAAGTCTGGAATTGAAAGCAGACTTTAAGAGAAAGTATAGCAGTTGGAAACAAGTGTCAAGGATTTTTCAGGACAGAGTCCTGTGGAAAATCATGATTGTCAGTCTATGCTGTACGAGTGCATATAGGCATATAGATATAAGTCAGTAGTACGACAAATATATTGCTTTACTGATTTATACATTTGAAAGTAGATATAATGAGTTTCTACTAAATATCCTAAGCAAGTGAACATGGAAAGTATCAGAAAATCTAATGTTTCACGCTAAAAAAAATTAGTTCTGTTGACGATTTGTAGACAATGCTGATTTGATTAATGAAACGTAGTAAGTACTTCACTAACGATTACCTTATTTTCCGTATAAATTTATGGATATTGATGAATTTCATTTTAATTTCGAATTGATCTGTGTTAGACAACCACTGATAAAATCGAAGCACTGGATGATCACTTTATTTTAGTATGAAACTCTTCGGCAGCATGTATCAATCTTCTAACAAAATTCTCATAGTAGCATATTCTAAGCAGGTATGGTTGGATTAAAATAATGTTAAGTTTTTATTGGAAAAATGTTATTTAAGAATAATGTATATTTTCTTTTTCTTATTGTATACTGTCAATTAGACACTATGGTTATATACTATTTGGATAACATTTTAATAGTTTTAATTAACATTAGTGAATGTACTTGACTTATAACTAATAAAATTTAGATTCATTTAGTATTGTTTGTTTGAATCTTCCCGTCGATGTGTTAGGACTGAAACTGGTCAGTCTCTAATTGGCATATGTGCATACTGTGCGTATTGCTGCCTCGATATAGCCTAAATTCACAAGCATGGTAAGCAAAGATGGATAGTGGCTAGCAGTGGAATTAAGGCTATATCGGGGCAGC
>NW_017386006.1:638470-661931 GCF_000237925.1 Schistosoma mansoni | reverse complement strand
ACTGACCATTCATCAAAATAATTTGTTAGTTCTTTCTCCTACTTTTATAAATTAGGCGACGTAGAAACTACCTGATTTGCGAATAAATACTTTAATTATTATTAATCCTCTTTCTTCCAATTACTCAATGTTAGTTTATAATCGATGTCATTATATAATTATTACGTAACGTATCTACTCCATGAGTGTTATTTAATTATTGTAAATCATATATATTAGTGTAGAGCTATGATGAAAAACTAATTGAGAAGAAATTTCTTCGCTCGATTCGTTCCTTTTTATTTATCAAATGTCAAAATGGGAATTTTCACTTTATTGAGTGAATTGACTGAGTTTAAAACATCTTCCCTTTTCTTTTCCTTAGAAAGATTTTGTTTAAACAAAAAAACAAAGAAACATTTAAACACTTAATAAATAAATAATACCAAAACCAATCTTCATAATTTACAGTACCAAACAGAAAATATTTATATTCACTCATCTCAATTGAATTAAATTAGCTTATGGGAAAAAAGCAACACACACCTACAACTCTAAGCAACAATAATAACAGTTGATGATCAAAAAATCGAACATGCACCAACAACAAGATCATCTTATCAGTATAGGACTGTGAAGATTGTTGAGTTTTACTTGAGATCATGAACCAATATCAACGGTGGTCTAACATTGATTAGTTCATGATTTCGATTAAAATAAAATCATCTTCTTACCCGGTCGTCTCTTGCTCAAAAAAAAGAAAGGACGATGTGGGCTGTACTTTAGAAAAAAAATTACAATTTGAAAAATTAATCGGATAGAAAAAATATAAAAATCGAATAGGAAAATTGCATTAATCAAGTATTTTTATGTTTATTCATCAACAAAAACAAATTTTCCTTGTCAGTTCTATTATTATTTCAATTTAGAATTGTTTAAATTAACTGTAAAATGTCCAGAACCGACTCGAAAATTCTCTTCAAATTTATAACCATTTCTTAAAAGATACTGTATAACTGCTGGTCTTAACACTGGAGCTATTGACACTAAGTCACTTTCATTACCAGCTGCTCGACCAGTTATCACGGTGATATATTTCAATGATTTTAATCGATTTAATTTATCTTTTAAGTAGGTTAAACGTTGTTGTAATACATGTAATGCGCATGATTTACTTAATCCATGTAAATCAAGATAAGCAAATGCTAAACAAGCTGAATGAATTGGTTTCTCTCCATTGGTCAATAATTCATCTTCATATAATGATGATCTTGTATCAACAAGATATTCAGCTTTTTGTAATTCTAAATAATGCAATTGACTTTGTAATGAACGTATCTAAGGAGAATTAAAACAAAAGTTTAAAAACAAACAATTTAAAGGATAACCAACACGTGCTGAACAGAGATTTTGTTTAAGGTTGAAATTATTCATCAGCAGGTACTTACATAACTGCTTTATTAGAAGTGAATCCAAGACCTTGATTAATCAAAGTTCAGTGATTCATGTTTTTAACGTCATTTAGTCTGTGATATAGGATTAACATGTACTAAAAAGCTAAAGCGTTCATAAGGAGACCACCGGTCCCGACCCTTTGTGATGTTCAGCCCTCCCTCCTACGATATCCAATTTTTCTCCTGTGCATCCAGTTCTCAAAATAATGGAGTTATTATACTAGGCTTAATCTGTACACAGTTCCGTATTGTTTTATAGGTCATGGAGGAAGAGATTATGAATTTGTCAAATACACGTTTTAGTTGTTTAAGTGATACACTGTGATAAAATGTGCTCGACTAGTAATGGCAACGAGATAGAGCTACTGACACAAGTTCACGCTGCACTCCTAATGACTGGATATGAATATGCAACACAGTTAATCATCAAATAATGTTTTTCTACCTAGTAAAATAACATAAATAAGCACAGAATATGTGTCCTTGATTTTTTAACAAATCTGTCCTTCAATATAAAAGCTAGCATTTTTCGTTCATCTATTGAGTGAATGTTGCACATAAGAGCATAAATTTTATTGAGAATTTCATTTTCAGCCCTAACTTTCACGAGATTTGTTTTCTAATTCAATAAAATTGGGAAGCACCACAGTAACGTATTCACAGAAGACATATGTAGCTTTAGATGAGTGAAATGGAATCGTCAGTGAATTACAGTCGTTATAAGTTAGTTAAGAAGCATATCTTTATTATTTTACAAAATAAAATCTTAATCTTTTATATCTTTTCCGAGATCATTAAAGACTCTGTTTGATTATCTGAACAAGAATATGAGAACATCAAATAATCTTTTATTTCCAACCTACGTATGAAAGTAAACCAATCTCATCTTTCAATCAATTATAGACAAACTCCTTATTTAGTCTCTATACCTCATGACTTCAAAATGCAGACGGTAGCGATGCATTAAGCAATACGTTTGGTCATTTACCATTACAATAAGGAATAGAATGGTCAGTTACTAATTAATGAATAATGGTGAACACTAAGACTAAGAAGAAAAACCACAGAAACAAACAAACAAATGAAACACAAACCTCAGTTATTTGAAATTGTTTAACTCGATTATCTTTAGAATATGAAAGATTATTCTTCATTTGACCAATCTTTTGTCGAATACTAGCTATCTTTTGGTTAATCAAATTTAACCAATCAGTATTATCAATACTGTTGTTGATAAAATCGGTCACATAACCTTGACTAGATGAAACTGGTGAAGCTCTACTATCATTATTATCGACATTTTCAATGTATTTATTTACAGTTTCGACGAGAAATGGATTTAACGAGTGAGTTGTAAAACCTTGTTTTATGAGATAATCCGAAAGATTTTGCTCGTCTAAACTAAATTTGATAGAAAAAAAGCACACGAAGAAAAGGAAAAACAACATACTTAGCATGAAATTACAAAATAGTACAACATAATTACGTAGAGCAATAATAGTGACCATGATAATTTTTTAATTCAATATCACATGAAACAAACTATTCACACCGATCGTTCATAGCATTGCAACAAATTCCTCTCTTACATCAATATATGCGGTAAAAATATGATAAACGGATGAGCTTAAAACAACCGAGATGAATTTCTGGCCAACTTTTGGCCAATCACAAAAACTGATAATTTATGGGAAAGAAAACAATATGACATAACGGATGGTTTAAAATATTTTTCTCTCACTCAAGTATACTACAATTTTAGAGACCTCACATCTGATTCCAATTGGATTGTATGGATGATTGTTATTGAAATATACATTCCACCTAATCCTCTTATAAAACTATCGACTTAACTCGCGTTAGCGAATAACGGAATTAAAATAAGTCAAATACAAGAATTGATTTCGAATACGTATATTTTGTACAATCATTGATCCAAGCAGACGATTAAAGGAACGAAGTGAAACAAGATGATGCGCGGTGGACAAGGCATGTGAGCCAACTCGATTTAATCAAGAGTTGATCGATATTTATAGACGAACATAATAAGTTACAGACATGTGATGAGTAAGATAAGAAATGCACACACACGCTCACATAAAAACAGTCAAGGTTGATAAGTGAATAATTGACAAGGTCAAAATGTGACTCAAGAAGAATGAATAGACTGGCTTGTTCAGAAAGTAGAATAAGTTATGTAGGACTTAACATAGTAACCGACACTAAACTATAATAAGTTGATACGATAATAAGACTAGTTACATTATATCAGATTAAGGATTCCCTGCCCAGAAGAGAGAACCAGATTAACACTAGGTAATACCTTTATTCGACATAATCACAAGCATTCACACTCAGTGAGTTCGGAGTAGATATCAGTAGCAAGAAAGGAAATCACATATTTGGTAGTCAGTATGCTGTGCCTGTTTGCCCAGGCTCAACGACTAATTATATTTCAGTTTCACCACCACACATCACCTTCCCCCTCTAAGTTTGTAGACAGCTTTGTACCATATTCATTTGAAAAGACTGATCAGAAGAATTATGACTTGACATTGCATGCCTTTATCTCCTCCCCCACGAAACAATGTATGGACCTTATATTGCAATGTTATGGATAATTGACGTTCCCAAACTGCATTATCTCATATCTTACATTTTGATTGTAAGCGAGTATTTAGGTATACTATATTGACATATAATTTCCATCATGTGGTCTTGACTTGCATAAAAAGTATAGTACATGTGTTCCTTTCATTGCCTTTCACGTGAAAAAAAGACACAATCCCATTGCTCCAGTTATAACATCAAATATGCACTTTCAGAACTAGTACGTGTGATTAACACATGTGATACAACTAAAAGACAACCATATGGAACATATGCATTTGCCTCATACTTATCATTAGGACTCAATTTAGATTTTCTCCTTGTACAAACATTTCATCTGGGCAAACTGGCTCTCTGACTGCTTCGGACAAACTTACCGTGCCCTCTGGCTCATCATGTCACAGACTAGACAATCTACTCAACACAGATTGTGAGAATACCCAAAATCTGATGAAATAATATTAGGAATGTGACTGGGATTTGACTCATTTGAAACATATTTGTCACATTCATTACGGATATCACTAGAAGCAAATCCGTTGTGAAGACAAATGATATCTGATGGGACATTATAAGAACTGTGATCAGATTTTAACTCATTTATAACTTGTTCCTCACGTTTAAGATTTCACTATAAATAAACGAATCATTAGGATAAACCACATCTGATAAAAAGGCATCAGAGTTCTCGTCAGGATTTGATGCACTCGACATATCCTCCACATATTTATAAACTATTTCATTAGAAATACGTGAATCAATAAGATAATCTATATCTGGTAAAATAATATCATAAATCTGATTCATTTGAAATATTATTCTCACAACAATTCAGGACTCCACTCGATATATTTAAATAATCACTAGACTAGTCGGAATCCAAAATCGAAACATTTGGATCTTGCCCAGTGTTAGCATTATTAGGACAGTTTTCTCTATGATACTGACAATTTCCATTTGAGTTTGCACAAATTGATCTAGTATTACCTCTAAAGTCTCTATTTTTGATTAATAAAATATATCCGACTACAAAAGTAGGTACGTAGGTTCGTTTAAATAAACCGCTCCATCGCCAAATTTGTTATGTCACATGGCCCATCAAATATGACGTGACAAGATCGCCGACCAGAAAACTGACATATATGATCTTGTCCCTGAGATAAATCAGTAATGCGTTCACCAACAAGAGCAGCTATGAGTCAACTCTCAGTTCTTATCGGTCCCCTATGTGGTAACTTCTTACCTAACTTAGCCCACTCGGTCCACAACACAAACGACAACCTCCGCCGTATACTTCAGACATACGTGGTTTATATAGAAGCAGACCAGACCGCATCACACCATAAAATGGAGAATAATAATTATAGAAGATCAAGCCAAAAGTGGTTGTAAGTATAGGAGGCTGTAATTAACAGAGTGGGAATAAATTAGGAGTGGTAAATCGTATAACGGCAGTCAATAAGTCAAGTGAAAACTTATGAGAAAAGGAATATAAACATGTATGATCTAGTTATTTGATAATTAGACGATAAGAATATATATATGGTGATAGTCTATAAATAACTACTGAAAGTTACTACTCATTCTTCGTTCGGACATAATAATATTACATAGTATAAACAGATTTTTACTCAGTTAACGAATTTATTAACGTCTTTTACAGAATACTATTACTTGCAAATCAAATAAGCAACAATATATAAATTCGTCCATGTGAATACGGATTGCCCGTCTTCACTAACCCCTAAAAGGACCTAAATAGTTTTTTTTAGGATTGTTGATATTGATATTGGTTAGGGTAAGGATTTAGAATTAGGGATTATAGGTTATGGTTTTCATCACGAACTGACATCAGCTATGATGAGGAAATTCGCTATATAGTCAAATGCATTAATGAATTTCATGCTATCTGATTAATATGTCCATATAGAGCCACCAGATTAAAATTTATTCGAGGATTAAGATTCAGAAACAGTGTTGATTCGCCTGTTACATACAATCTATAGAGGCAGAATTGAGCAGTTAATACGTTTAACAATATCAGTTTTACTCCGTATCAGAAAATAATTTTTCGGTATCATTTAAATCATCTCGAACAATATACAAAGGTACTTCAACTGCTCGTTGTTTGTTGTATTTGAATTTCGCGCAAAAACCTGGAAGCTGTTTTCTCGATTCTGATTGGCTTGACCCTACTAATACTTAGAATGGTATGTATAAACATGTTTTCTAACAGTGATTAGCTGTCAGTCATTTTAATCAATTTCGCTCTCATGACGATTCAAATCAGACAACATATATTTGATACGCGAATTCCAAAATGAAAATTGGGAAGGAAAGTAATAACAAACATCTAGGTGGTGCTGTCTCGTGTACATTTCGCAGTAATTAGTTTTGAGACAGGCTGTAAGTTTTTAAAAAATAGCATTAGTGCATTTGGTAATTAAAAAGCATAACTAGTCAGTCATAATAAATTGAGAAGACGGAAGCCTATTTGAACATTCGCACAGTCGGAAAGTAGGTCCCCAAAAAGTTTAGAGCAGATGATTGTCACCAACTGGAGATCCATCAAAAACCGAGAATTGAACACCTTTTTTTCATTCCAGTTTGAGAATACTCGTTTAACAGCATGCATTAACAATTCTAAATAGGATTTAATTCAGAATCTTCAGATCTTACAGTAGATAAGATAAACTTGGATATCAATAAGCTGCAATTATCACATGGTCTTCATATTTCGAATTTAATCAAATTTGCGGTGTGACACAACCCTTATCCAATGTTGACGTTAATTTACTCATATTTTCTCACCTCTAATGAGTTTAAAGAGGAAACGTTTTCAAAGCCATAAAAGAATGAAAAACAATCCAAGAATGTGAGCAGTTTATTGTAAATAAACCGATTATTCACCTCACCAAGGTCACCAACACCCAAATATCTATGTTTGAATCACTCTAGTACTCTAGATAGTGACGCAACTGATTATTTATGTGAGGAGAATGGTACGAAGCGGCAATTACTTAGTTGAAAAACAAATCCCGAATATCGCCAAGTCACTGCTTCACAAATTTCAAGCTATATCACGATCACGACGAGATAACTCAAATCATTTCAAATTGTTCTGAACAGTGTCTACAAATCATGGATATTTTAAACTCCAAATATACCATTTAAATAACTCGACAGAAATACATATGTGTATACGCATTTATAACAGAGTGCATGACGTTTACTTCAGCTTACAGGTACATTATGACGATCAATGACAACCAATACTCAAAATCTTCGAAATTTCATATAATTAGTTCTCCTTTTTTTAAAAAACATAGGAATAATAAATGTGAACAACTCGAAATGAAAATGTATTCATCATTTCTTGTGTTCTACCAGATCTTTCACGTACTCACACAAATGTTCTCTTCTTTAAATGAAGTATTTTACAAATATAAAGGATCTATTTTGTCTAAGAAACATGAGTAACGTAAATCGGATTGTTAGTATCAAGAAAAACATGATGAAGTAATCATTATAACTGGTTCCAAGAACCATAACCAATGGAAAACTTCATGTTATCTGGTCTCTATTTGCAAAATTTCTAAGTGAATTTCTTCCCAGTAATAAAAACTGAAAAAAATTCCTTTTTTTCATGATTCATCTACATGATCTTTTCTGTTTTCTGATTGGCATTTATTATTTTCGTTTTGTATTATATTTACCTTGAGATTGGGTTCAGATCGGGTCTTCTGTAATTGCTAATTACGAAATGATTGAACTTATTCTAATACAAACTAATTATCTGGATGAATTGATAGAACAACAACTGAAAAACAACAATGCTTTAACGCTAATATTCCAACCATTAATATGAGATAGAGAAAACGTGAATTTCAGGATAGATTTATACGTCGAACAAATGTCAAAAGTTGGAATGGAACAACTTTGTTCAGTTCGTAATATCTTTTGACCTTGAGAAACGATAGAATCGGCAAATTGAAAAGGGAAAACAACTAATCAGATTTCAGCAGAAGATATCACCGAAGTTATCGTTTAACGAAAGAACTAACTTGTAATGACAAAAAATCTAGGTAACCTGGATTCTCCCTAACAGTCTTCTAATTCTCTTGTGTTCTAAATTCCTGTCTTGTTGTTATTTACACAGAGCTGTTCTTTAATTTGGACTTCGTTGAGTATAAAGAGTTTACTGAACACCTGTCTTCTTGGGCCTCATCCTCAAGATAATTTTTAAAGTATTGTGTACATCGGTGACCTTATTATTGAGTACACATTAAGAGAATCTAGATTGTTCGTAATTAGAAATCACCGTTGGCCCAACTAATTTCCAATTAAAAGATATGATACATAGATATATATTAAATAATAATAATAACAAATACTTACTCAAATCGAATGAAAAGATTTTCCAAATAATTTATTTCTATTTCAGGAAACTGTGCTTTCAAACGACTCAAACAAAGTTGATTAGCCAGTGTTAGAAGACGCTAAAAAGAGAGACTTCATTTAATAAACGGATAAACAAAGCAACTGAACACTATTTTACTGAAAAAAACAGTTTAATAAAAATGAGAGTAAAAAGAAATATATGTCGTGAACATCTTGTTGTATAGAATTGTAATAAGTAAAATTTTGTACACTTCAATAATACACTCTTCGATGATCATTTTTGAACTCCGATTGACAATTATTTAAACAAGGTATTAATCAATAAACCAGGCTTTCAGTGTGATTTCGTTTTTGAAATCATAAATAACTCACCTACCTAGTGTGATACTCTTCGTAGGACATAGAATGCCTATTAAGAAGTAAGTAACTTTGTCGCAGGCTCTTCTTTCCAATGGTTACCAATTACTATCTGTGGTTGTCATGTTTGTCTCTAATTCTCGGTGTCAAGTGTTGTTTGGTTTGCACCTTTTTCCTTAGCCCTAAGGATTTCAAGTCAAGACTTGTCTTGCAGTAAAATTTGATGAAACCTTATATACTTTTTGATAATGTCGATTACTGTCATTTACCTGGGAGTAGTTCGAGTCAGTTAGTCGAGCAATAATTTAGAATTATTTAAAACTCTATCATTGAGATTAAATATAATATTTATATATAAAATGTCATTATACTCGGAGCTCAAGTTTTATTAGACTATTCGTTAAAATTCCAATAGAATTTATCTATTACAATGTAATGTACAATAGAATGTTTAACAAATGACAAATATTTACAATTCGTCAACTTGACTTTTGTAACCATATGATGTTGAATCACTTCTACCTGCTAATAAGTAGCACATTAAGTATACCAACCTCATTAAATAAATAATTCAACTGCCATCCTGTCATACACAACAATATAATTACACACTACGTAATATACAAGTTTTTTGAAGAAAACATATTCCGTATGAAATTACTTATAATTAAAAACAGAATGTGTGAAAACCTATATTTCATTGAAATTAATAATCGATCTAAGTTAGACCACCATTGAAAACCTGGAAGCACTGGAAGGCCTTTTCGTTCTAGTATGGGGCTTCCTAATGGTCCGCGTCCACGACCCGTTGCGTGGGGATTGAACTCAGGACCTCTAGTTCCGAGCGCGAATGCTTAACTTCTAGACTACTGAGCCAGGATCCACAACCCAATATTGATAGTACTAGATTTACCGTAGAGCAGAAATGTGTTACAAATTATGATAATTGAATAAAATGTTTGTGATATCCTAATAGGTAGGGAATTAACTGTCTGAAGTTTCACGGCTTAGTGTAAGTAGCTTTTTCAAAGAACAAATAAGTAAGTAACGGAGATCGAAGGAATACAAGTTTGGATAGTGTAGTGAAACTAAACAGAATTATTCAGTGCAATCAAAATAGGTCTGTTTATGACAGGATCATGTCATTTCAAATTAGTTTAAATATAATGTATAACATCGTAATGTATGTACCCATTAACCTAAATTTTCTAAGGTGATTTACACATTCCGAAACAATATGCGATAATTATTATTGAAGCAATGCGAAGAGGATGCATATGTGTCAATGAAAAATAACATCAACTATAGTCGTTAACATCAACAAAGTATGAAATACAAAGTTTTACGAATAAAGTAGGTATTTGAAATGAGATACACAATCAATTTCATGTATAGCATACTTGTGAAATCTGTCATTAAACCAGTTAATATTAATTTGCTGTTTATCACTAATAACAACTTCAATTGCAGTACTGATCAGATGAAATCTATATAGGTATTAGCCAGACAAACGTTATTTCGCTGATTTTGCAATTGTGTTATACAAATCAAATGTTTGATTTTGAAAAACGAATGTTTCATTTGTTTGATTACATATGTCACATTAGTTGCTTTGTCAATTTTACGAGTGCCGATGAGTTATTATACGTTACTATGTACTTATATTTTAGCTCATATAGTGAATACACAAGATTGGAACTATGACAAACGCCGTATAACTCACCTGACACAACAACAAACAAGCATCCTAAATATTGGATATACTATATCCGTTGTCCAATTAACTTTAATTGTTGGGTGTCTATAATACAACCAAACGACTCATTGTAAATGTAGTTTTAAAGAGTCATCCTTTTAACTGTACGGTTGTTTCGCTTTAATTACTTGGTTTGACTATTTTAAATCCATATTATTCATTTGGTGACTAAATATTATAAACCAAGGAATACTTGGAAGAAAATTATTATAGTAATGACTATTATTTATCCAACGGACTTGAACTTGTAAACATCATTGATGCATAAATCAAAAATATTCTTATATCATCTTTAAAAAGGCCTTGAACTATATTTTTATTGACATAACGAACTGAGTCTTCATTACCTTTGTCAATACATATGCATCCTGTCAGAATGGTCCCAATGTGAATGCGAGTGAATCCCGCTGACGAGTCCCAAGTAGGATGAAATGCGCACCCTGGATTCCAATGCTAGCCACAATCTATCTATGCTAAACAAGTGTTCCTATTCGTTTTGGGTTTAATGTTATTCTGAATTTGAAATACTTTGATGGTGCTACAATAATGATTAGGTGTAAAATGCATTATCATTTAACATTGTAAGCAAGCAGTGACAAAGTGCATACCTACAATTTCGAAAATCAAATGATGTCACACCGAATAGGTCTGTAATTTGCGCAGTGAAATTCAAGCATTGCCCTCGTTTCATTCAAATATGAGTAGACTAAATTTACTTTTGTGAGTTTTCTTCTTTGCGTTTATCGTCGTTAATGTGAACATCAACACTGAGTAACGAGTATACTCTCAATCGATAAGTCCCAAACAAGAAGAAACTTACGACCAACAGTAATCCCAAAATTTAATGAACAGACCAACATTTATATAATTCACTTTTCTACATCAATCATTATTTGTAGAAAAATAATTAGGGGGGAAATGTTTCAAACTGGTAATATTGTAAAGCGACAAGGACTCGTAGTTTGAGAGAAGGTGGACAAACACTATAACAGTGTTATATTTCATAATCTCTTCAGACAAAATCATTCGTATGTACTTCGGAAAGTTGTGCTGACTACCTTGTATCAATCCAATCAGAAAGTTGGTGATAGTCAGCGTAGAATCTGGCACATTTTGTAGATCGGTTCAAGTCAACACAGTATATCATATCAGTAAAGCGAGATGAAATTATCAAGACAAATACCAGAATAGTAGAAGTAGTAACACTATTAATAACAATAGGAAATTTTATTTATTTATTTACTTATTTATTTATTTAAACACATAAATATTGGTACGAGGAGGCACCAGATATATATGCGCTACACAAAACAATGAGAACGGGAAGAGAAAAAGGGGTAAGGTGCATATAAGAAAAAAAAGAAAGGAACAATAACAACCACAGATTAGTGTATGTTAGTGTAATAATAAGAGTAATAGTGGGGGAAACAGGAATGTACAACCAGAAGAAAACTTTCATTTAAGGAAGTTATAATCACTCTATATGAAGAAAGTAAAAGAAAGTTACAGCAGGATCGCCACTGGCTTCTATTATGAGCCATATCTGATGACGTCTCTAGACACTGTATTGCACTATCTCTCGGACCCCAGCCAAGAAGTCATAAAGGACCAACAGAAGCCAGCCCTTTGCAGCTTTCTTTCATACCACGACACCATGTCATACACTGATAACCTCTCCTCTTTTTCCAACCAGTCCTAGCGTCGGCAAATAATGCATGTGGAATTCTCTGGGGCGACACTCGTAGAACATGTCCAAGCCACCAAAGTCGATGTTTCAAGATGGTGACACCAATTGAATTATCGTCTCTGCACCCGAAAACACGATGCTGAACCTCTGCATTACTAACATGGTGTTGCCACTGGATGTCAGCAATCCTTCGGAGACAATGATGATCAAACAGAGAGAGTCATCTAACATCCTCAACTTGGAGAGGCCAGGTCTCACAAGCATAGAGCAAAACTGCTCTCATCGATGCGTTGTACATCCAACCTTTTACAGCCGGAATAACATCACGAAGGCGTCAAAGATGGCCCAGATCGGCATAAGCCGCTCTGGCTTTCATTATACGTGCATCGATCTCATCACTCACACCACCACCAGCACTTATGCAGCTACCCAGATACACTAAGTCCTCGACTATTTCTATCTGCTCATTACCCAGGTTGAGTACAGGATCATGGTCCTGCCAGTCTTGTAGAGGTATTTCGCACTTCGAAGGTGCAAAGCACAAACCGTACCTGTGGACACTGATTTCCAACTGATTAAGTGCGGATTGCATGGCTTGAGCATTATCGCACAGTAAGACAATATCATCCGCATACTCAAGGTCGAGAAGTATTTCTCCAGGCAACAGATCCACACCGCCATTACTTACGCCCATCCGAGCTATTTCCAGAATGTCGTCGATGGCAAAGTTGAAGAGGAATGGTGAGATTGTGCAACCCTACCTAACCCCACTGCTTGAATGGAACAATGGAGAAAGGTGACTGTATGCCCTCACTCTGCCTGACGTGTTTGTATACAGGGCCTTCAAGATGTTAATAACTTCTCAGGTACACCCTTTTTCAACAGACAATCCAAGTGGAAATGTTGGAGACAAACAATATGATTCATGAAGAAAAAATAAATCCACCCAATCAAAAAGTACGGAATAACTTGAAGAATCAAGATCTAAGAGATGACGTTATGCACGTAAACAAATCATTAAGACGGAATAAACCATCATCATACAGAAACCGTACAATGTTAACATTTTCTAATATATTTCTACTTTCTTTCAATGACCCTTAATCAGTAACATATATATCTGATTAAGCTGAATGTAATATATATTAAACGGAATAATTATAAAGAATCATATTATTTCCACTGATGTTTATTGGAATCCATTTTTAAGAATATATATGAAAAGAAAAGGTTAACGTTCACTTATAATGTATCTATCTGTCTACCTATGTTGCCTAACTAACTATCCCATACAAAAACTCATGTGAAATAATAATAATAATAAACTTATAAATGGAAAATGTTAATGCTTGATGATAAACATTAGAAGGATAATGTAGAATGAATATGATCTATGAAAGAATTTACCAATAGAAAAGATTACACATAGATAGAAAAGGGAAATAATCACTACAGTGAGAGTAGTAATAGTAATAATAGTAGAATTAGAAGTAGGGGAGAAATAGTAAGTGTTTTTCTTTACATGAAATAATATGGACCAGAATGAATAATCCCAATATGTAATTATGATTACCAATATCCATTATAACATGAGTTTAACCACTAATTCAACTCTATGAATTGAAGAATTGTTTCTACATTTGACTAGACAAATGGAATGAATAGGAATTATTCACCGGAGGATTCGACTACACTAAGATACCTCAGAAAATAAAGAATTTGACCTCTGTTAATATGTGGTGGGGTTTATGGATATAGTATTTGTAATATTTTACATCGATTTTTAATAAATCTGCTACTGGAATGCTTATAGCTCCCTTCTAAGAGGCTTCATATAACCCCAAGCTACTTATACACGTTAACTGGAACAAGAGAAAAAAGTGCAAAATACGAGTAAGAGCTTCACTCTAAGGTTAGTTCATGTACAGAAAGTCGAGAGCACTTATAGTTATTTGTGACACTGAGCTTCTAGAATTTTCTGAAAACATACTAAATGTAGTAATGATATCTAATCAAAAATGTGATACATTATTCTTCATTTTCTAGATGTTTACGAGAAGCCTCTACTAAACCCTGATTGGATAAACCATTTCCTGGCGTTTTGTGTGCCTATAAAGACATTGACGATACATCTTTTTGGGACTCCCCAACAATTCGAAATTCGTAACTCAAACCGTTAGGTTTTAAGTTGAATGAGAATGGTATCAAGAAGCCTACTTATTAACATATTTTTAAGATGGAAAAAAACAGATCGATGTATTTGTGAGCATGTGGACGACCAAATATCTGTGCCACGATGCACACGAATAGAAACTGGGAATCCATTGTTGAATGTATGAAACTGGAATGACAATATTTTCAATCAATTGATCACTGAGTAGTGACAAATGTCATGTTTGTCTAATACTTGTAGTGCTGATCGAATTCAATCGATCAAGTTGCACTGTGGCCACTTGTCTAAGTGACTCAACATTCTGCGCACCATATTGAGATGTTAGGTGGCTGGAAGTAGTTGACTAGAAACCATTGGTATAGGTTGGGTCTTAGTCAACGCTCCTCAGCAAGGCATACTGATGTGTGGGCAAGAATGAGGATGATTGGTTGTTTTGTTGAGTCAGACATTAGATAGGATGACAGGTGTTATATGTGACATATATTCCCCTATCCTTATTATGTATTGACTGTTATTGATTGACTGTTCCTTGTGTCGGATCTTGGTGTGGAAATATATTGACGTTATAGTCAGGCTAATCTCGTGTTCTTGATTTGAGTCGTGTTGAAGTCCTATAGAATAGACACTGGGTGGGGATCTAGTGTAGATATTCGTCTAAGGTAAATTAACGTCCCACATACGTGTAAAAAGTGAAAGGACTGTTATAACAAGAAACTCTAGCGTTATAACAAGTATCATACAGTTTATAACACATACCTACAATCTTAAGCAAATTGATGCCCCCTGTGGGATTTGAAGCAGTATCACAAAACCAGAGCCTGGGGTATCCCTGCCAACTATATATAGTCGCCTAACTTCTCAAGATAGTGCATATGATGGCCAGTCGTCAATCAGACTAAGTGGTCACATTAACACTTGATTAACAAAATTTGATCAGAGCTCAAAATGACTGGACAAATATGATACTAGTCAATACTCAATGATCAATCAATCAGCTATATATACATCACATTAGATATTTTCACGTGAACAGAACTAATCCATACCATGTCACCATCCTTAAGAATGTGTACACCCTTCTTAACAATTGAAAAAATGAAGGTATAAAAAAGAATGTGACAATGTTGGATATCACATGAGTGTGTGTTTCACTAATGTGCAAATATCACACGCATACGTAGATAGTATATGTGTCAGAATATACATTTAATTATTCTTTGAAAATAGAATGAGTATTCACAAATTCTAAACAATCAATAGATCTTAAATTTATTTTTCTTTTACATCATCAGAATGTTATAATTTGACATCAATCAAATGATTATGAAGAGTTACAGGGTATTAAATAACTGTTCCACATTACAATGAAAATTTCTTAGGGAAATAATAAAAAAAGCTATGTAACAATAGAATTAACTAACCCAAATGCCCTGGTACGGCCGAGAGTGGGGAGAGTCTGCTCTCATATGGCCACGCGTATATAGCCTCTGTCAGGGAAGTCCTACTCAATGCCTTCTCGTGGCATTACTGTTGTTTACCAAATTGAGAGGACGAAAAACGAATGTCCGGCGCTTTAACAGGGTTATTGGACACGGAAAGTTCACCTAGTGGAGCTGGGAAACCCTGATTCCAAACTAATGGTTCACATGGGCTCCAATATCCTGAGGGATCAAATGGCATGTGAATCAATCGTTGGTCACCGGCTACCATGGGACTGCATCTCCTCACGATACTCCACTGCCTTGTGGGTTAGACCTTTAGGTCAAAGGCTCGGGGTGTGGCCCCCTAAGAAAACCACCTGCTTCAGTCTGGGCACCTGGGCAGTATTACAGCCCTTACACAAATCAAATGAGATTTGTGTGGCGCATATGTATCTGGTGCTTCCTTGTACCAATATTTATGTGTTTAAATAAATAAACTACCGAAACAATTAGTTATGTTTAGATGAGTAAATTTTGTGATTTGAGTTAGTTTTAATGAAAAAAAAACAATAGGTTTACTGACATTATCAGCGAATAAATGATGTGATTAACATCAAAAAGTTAATATCTGTAGAATATGAGCTTTCCAACCCTCTGACTATCCTATGAACAATTTATAAGATTTCGAAATGATCGAGATTTTGAGCTCGCTGGTAGATCCATCTAATCGTATTTTGTTGACTGAACTACTCTGAATGATTGCGCTAGGAAGCTTTCTTTGTTATTTTAGATAATGTCATCTGTTCCTATGTCGTATATAATATAGTCGATAGGAATTTGTTTAAAGAACTGTCAAAACTTTGGATTTGAAAAATTCGAAGTATGTCATAGAACTTTAGATGAGAATCCATGTTGACTATCTTCAAACAATCGCGGGTCATACATGCGTCTTGTCGAAGACCCCCAAGTAAAAACAAAACCAAATAGTACAACATAATTTTCAATAGATTTTTGTTAATGTCGATTTGCGACGAAATCTGTCCTTTTCAATTATTATCCCTATAAATGATAGGCTGGACTAGTCTAGGCATAATTCACGTGCCTGTGTCTATATTTCATTACAAGACGAAACAGCAGATGAAAAATTACAAACGAGAGATGCTATTGAAGGGAGCCAGTTATACTTTTAGTCAAGATCACAGACTATAACCCCTTGTCTGGGTCAGAAGGACAAACGTATATATACTAATTATTTGTTTAATTTTTCATTCTGTTTGCTAGTTAAAGCTTTCTAGTTATTTTTCAGTCTCCTTATTGGTATAGGTGGTTGACCAAGTGTATAAGGAAATGTGTGTATCTAAATCAAGCATCGTAAAATGTAATAATAACTGATTCAGAATTAGTAAAAATTACATACATCTTTCTGATCTTCAATAGATCTATTCAGCGCTTCCTCTTCGTCTTGAATTTCTTGTAAACTTAAATTTTCTCCCGTAGTCTGATGATAATCTAATCCAATCAGATTATTATTACTATTATTAGATAAAAGAGTTGAATTGACAGATTGTTGATTCAAAGTCAACATGCTATTGGGGCACTGAATAGACGATAAATTGCTAGTGATTGTTGACGTTGTTGTTGTCGTAGACTTTGTGACTGATTCAATGGTTGATTTATAATAAGTTAAAAGATAAACTTCTGTCCGAGCTTCATCAAATCTAAAGAAAACATAAAATCTTGTTTGATTGTTGCTGGGTTTTTTTCAAGAAAAATACATTTTAAGTGAATTAACACCTGTGGAAGTAAGTCCTTAGGCTTTAATCTGACTCCAACAGTTATTGCTCTATACTACTGCCCTTAACAGAAAGCATTAATACAAACAGTTACCAGATCATACACATACAATAAAAAGTCAATGTAAACCTTTTGACTGAAGTTTATGAAACAAAAGTTTGGTCGACAAGGGAGTTCGAATCAACGACAAATAGGGTTACCAACACAGCATAACTGCAATGAGTCAGGAAGAACCAGTTTACTTGTTACTTCTCACATAACCTAATTGTCCAGTTGCATTCACTTTAAAAAAAACTCATCTCAGCTTATATTAAAGTGATCCATCCGAGTTCATCAAATATTAAGATAAGTACAAAATGTTATGTGATACTCTTTTGTACAGAAAAATCTGAAGAATCAACACCATAAATAAAGATAGTGATATGAATTTTACAGTTTGTTTGACAGAGTTTCTGATCAATGTAACATACGGGATATTATTTCTAAATATATTCACGACTAAATTTCGTATCGATGTCAGTTAACAACTTTTTCATATGAAATAATGAAACATTACAGTCTAGGTAAATATGACTTGACAAAATATTGAAGATTTTATGCTATTTGAGCCTGATAGTTTGATCGTGAAGTTTCCATTATCTTGAGAATATTATCAGCATATACTTCAAAAAGAAAATTGATTCACCAGGGTTCTTGACACCTATGTAGTTGTATCATAGGACTATATTGCACTATTAAGGTTGTAACGGCCTTGGATGATGTCAAGATCTGAAAACTAATGTAAAATTACCCTATTATAGAGTTTACTCATAGTCTTTAGATTACTTTTTGAAGTATTTGACGATGATGTTGCTTAAAAAGAGAATGAAAGCTTTGCAACTGAACTATCAAGCTCAAAGAACAGAACACATCTGAAATCCTCATCTTGTCTTACAAACATTTTCTATCGCATATCATTATTTATTGAAAGGGTTTGAGTTATTCCCTAATCGATATTCTTGACTAAAACTTAATCAGCATTTGCTGACAAGTGAGGAATCTGTGCAAATTGTCTAAATATATTAAAGCCGTTGCCCAAGTGAGCGACTATCTGAACTCAGTAGCTCAGCAGATACCGTATTGAGAGTTGAGAATGCAAAATCCTGGTTCGGGTGTGAATGCAGATACATCTAAGTGAGTTCAAATACATCGAGATGTTTGCTAGCCAAAATGCATTTGTTTTATCCTCTGTCCATAGTCTAAACCTCAGTCAGAATCCCCAGATGATTTGAATTTACATGTTCACTAATGAGATCCAAAGTAATCTCAATTAACAAATAACAAATATGTGAAAAAACCACTTACTCGCACCGAACAAATGCTTCTTCAACAACATTTTTTTGTGTCCCAGGGAATTTAGACATCAACCGGTTTAATATCAAACGTATGACGGGAGTATTTAGGGACTGAGGAGAACGGTAAACAACACATAACATCAATAAATAAGTGAGACAAAACATGGCATAGAACACACCAAAATAAAATGAAACAGCTAGATACAATAAATATAAACAATTAAAAATGCGAGTAAACAGACTTCCTCCTTTCAATCACACTAGAGTAGAATAATGTTAATCCAGTGCACATAAAGAACTTATAAGTGGCGGTACTTTATAATAACATTAATTTTATTAGCTGATTATTTACAAACTTCATCATTTAAAAGGTTCATGGTCCTGTAGCGATCTCCACGTAGTGATTTCCAAAACATAACGATCAAAAATTCTATTCGAAGAGTGACGTCGTTTTCAACAATATACTGATAAACCTTACGTTGGAACAGGTAAATTATTAAAACACTCAACGACAGATCGTTTTAATGAGTAAATAAATGACCAAACTTTGCACCAAATGTTTTTCATTAAGATTACGAATCGATCGATGTTAGACCACCAATTAAAACCTGAGGGCACTGGACGGCCGTTTCATCCTAGCACAAGACTACTCAGTAGTGAGTATCCACGATCCCACCAGCCGGCATCCAACAGTCTTAAAACCGTGATCTCAATAAAAACTTAGCAATATCAACAACCCTATACTGATATATACATCAAATTGTTAAAATCGTGGTCGAAATAGACATCGCCCCAATAAGGAATGCAAGTATGTCTTGGTAAGGAGTACTGACCAACATTAAACCTAACCTCAGGAATTTCTGCCTATTACCTTTAATATACGTATTTCATTCAGTTGTTCTCTTGATCGTATCATATTAGCTATAAATCAGTAAATAAACCAATCTCGTAATGTGGAACTAACTGTTCGATAATAGTTATTGTTATAGTACATACTATAATTGGTTTATTTCAAGTCATATATTTCTTTTCAGTATAAAGTTGTGAAGGTTGTCGGATTTCATTGAAATCACGAACCGATCAAAGTTAGACAACCATTGCAAAACTGGAAGCACTGGATGACTTTTTCATCCTATCATGAGGTTTCTCGACAGTACGGATCAACGACCCCTCATCAGGGATCAAATCCAGGACATTTGATTTCGAACGTGGACGCTCAACCTCTGGACCACCAAGCCGAGACCAATGATGTACAAGTCTAACTTCAGTCAATTCATGATACTGTTCAACCAACCGTCTTCAATTGTCTTCATTGGGTACCTTCCTCGCGCTCGACATCGTTAAACTGTACTGGTCATGGCTTCTGACTAGAAGCCCGACAATTTTCTCTCGAAGCAGGTCACTAGTGAGCGCATGATATTTGTCATTACGAAGTTGTGGAGATCATATTAGGATGATTTCAACTTTATTTAATAAACTGTAAATTTTCGAACCTACAAACCTAGTCTATGTATTCAAAAGAAATCAGTAACACACCTTTCTCCTACCTAGTCGGATAAGATCTAGTAAAAGATTTTATTAACTTGTTACATCCTTTATTAGTTCTTTATTCTTTACCCCCCTTTAGTATACAGTTTTCGCTCTTTGACTATTTACGCACTTATTACGTAATTTTATTGACTTTTAGTGTTTATTAAATTAGTGTCCATTTTCAACAGTCCTAACCTGCTTCCCATCTTGAAAAATCGATCCATGCTTTTATTATTTCTACCACTACTGGCGCATCTATTATCTTGATGTAGATTTATACCTTTTACTCAATTTTTATAATCCAATTCACTGTTATTAATGACTTACAAACTGTTTTGTGTGGTTCAATATAAATTCTACTCCTGATGAAGATCTAAGCAGAAACATTATTGTTCACTTATATGTGTGTTATTATAACTTTTTGTTCAATTAAAAAAGTACAGTGAACGCTCGGGAATTGACTGACTTTCTTTTAGCCGATTGGTTAGTTACACAAGTTTTCATCTGTTTCTCCTGGAGCGATTACTTAAAGTTTTAAAACCAGTAGAAATTCAATTGAACGATTCGTAGTTCGGTCAGGATATGGAATTTTATGAATAGCCGATCAGTATAAAGATAGGGACTTTCAGGTTTTTTGTGTGAAACCCAAGACGTAATAGCATTTATCATAAGAAGGAGGACATCACTACTCAGATCAGGAACTTTTATTTACATGGCTATCAGAATATTAAGGAATTTCATGGACATTTCAGTGAATCTGTACACAAATATTGTGAAAGCTTCCAGAAACAGTTCATACAAGCATTAAAAAACTAGGCAAACACATTGAAGGATCTAATAAGTCAAATAGAACCTCCATGAATGTTCGTTTTGTCATCTTTCTAGAGACAGCAGCATAGAAATCCCAAAGTCAATAACGGAATCACTAAACGTTGACTGAATGATGTAAATTTACTGTTTATCAAATTACTTTTGAACAGTTGAATAAGTTGGTAACATGATTTTACAAAATGATGATTAGTAAATTTTAAAATCATGTACAAATTCAAATATCTAGTGATAATTTGTAGGTACAAATATCACGCCTCTGTGAACTATTCGGACGAAATCTATTTCAATACTTCCCAAGTTTCTTTGTGAAATTATACGATATTACTAAACAATAAGATGAGTAATTTTATTATATCACATGTCAGACTGACGTGGTGAATGATAAAGAACCTATTTTACATCATCAAAGATAGAAAATGAATAAACCATACACAACTTATGCTACTCGTCAGTAGATCAAACTTCACACGTAAAATTCCGTTTCAACATATGTACATTAAAACAAGTAGCGGGTAATAAGTTTTCTTTTTAATGTATAGACTCAAATATCTATTTTGGTGAACTACGAATACAGCAAATAGAATGTTAGCAATAACTACTTTTTAAGGAAGTAAGAGACGATAACAAACCTAACAACACAAATGAAGATGGAAGATAGTGTTCGGCCTCCTTTATATTTTATCAATTGAAAAAAGTTATTCAATTTAATGAATAATTCAAATAAATAAGCAATGTAATTACCGTACGAAAATCTTCTACAGAACGTAGTAAACCTTCTTCATCATCCATAATTTGTAAGAATTTTGAAAATGATCTCTTTGATGTTACATTTGTTGACAGTGTCACAGTGGTTTTCTTTGTATTCTCTGAAAATGAGGATATTTTTTCAAAAAAAAAGTTTGAATCATCAATTGAAATCAATCGGAAGGTCATCACCAGAGAGATTAAGGAACAATAAAATACATGTGTCTGTTCTTTCTCAGGATATATCGAAATAAGATATAATATAACTCACTAATCAGTCAGAGTTTCATAGTCTACATCAGACAGTGACCAATTTTAGACAGCTATTGAAATCCAGGAGTCACTGAACATCCATTTCGTTGTAGCATAAGACTCCTCAACAGTGTACATCCTCGCATTTACTAGATATCAAACCAAACCCTTCAAGACTTGTTTCGGAACTTGGAGATCTAGGGTTCGATCCCTTGCAAGGTTGTGAATGTACACTGCTGAGGATTCCCATATTGGGACAAAATAGCTTTCTAGCACCCCTTGCTTTTTCGGTAGTTGTCTTGATAAGGTCACGCCTGATATAAACTATAAAAACTAACAATCTACACCAAACTCTTTACGGAAGTGAGGATCTTCCTACAACAATTTAAGTTAAACATTTTAAGTAATGACTAAAGGTGCCATCGAATTTTCAAAAAATGAAATAATTAAATGAGTTTGTACGTATCATTACCAAGTTTTGATTTGATAATTTTGAATAAATTGGGCATTGGGTAGATTGTTGTAAATAAATAATATATTTGTAATATCCCAATGAGTAGAAAAAATTAGATTTTCTGACGTTTCGTGACTCAGTGTAAGCCACTTCTTTAGAGAATAAATAACCAAATTAACATTAATCCAAGTTTAAATAGTACAACGGACAACACGAATATTAGGCGATCAATCAAAAACAGATCTGAATAAATCAATGTCATGTCATTTCATTTCGGTCAAGGTGATTCATAAGCGACATGTATGTAATTTTGTGTGTATGTGTGCACTGTTAATGATGAAAAATGTGTGACCTTTGTAATGACAAAGGATAGATTTTAATTTGTAATGGTGTGGAATCGTAAATAATATCAGACTAGGTGACTAGGATAGATAGTCCAAGTAGGATGCATGGTAAGGCCTTCCTTTCTATTGAGAGCAGTGGGATTAAACATTATATGGAGAGCTTCAGCTACTCTTCTTTCTTTGTAATTGGAAAAGCCTTTCTGTAGTATTTTGATATTTTTGAAATCAATTTGATGATTGTTGAAAATGGCGTGAACTGCTATTGCCGATTTAATTTCACACCACTACATTACAAATTAAAATCTATCCTTTGTCATTACAAAGGTCACACATTTTTCAT